>NC_053446.1:46908985-47208985 GCF_007990345.1 Gossypium hirsutum | reverse complement strand
AAGAGGGGCATTGCTTCAAGGTGGGGAATTCAAGCAAAAACTCATGGTACCTTGATAGTGGATACTTAAAGCACATGGCTACTGACAAGAGCCACTTTATCAGTTTGAAGACAAAAAGTAGAGGAGAAATTACATTTGGTGACAACTCCAAATGACAAATAGAAGGAATTGACTTTATTGGTAAAAACTCTTCAATTCTTATTGAAACTGTTTTGTATGTCAACAGTCTTCAGCATAATCTACTTAGTATTAGCCAATTGTGTGATAAAGGTCTCAATGCCAATTTTTTAGTCTAATGGATGTAAAGTAATTGAGATTGTATCTAATAAGAATATGCTTGTAGGACATAGGATAAGAAATAATTATATGGTGAATTTAGATGATTTACATGATTCATTCATATGCCTTGTTGCTAAAAATGAAAATAACTCTTTACTGTGGCATAGAAAACTAGGACATGCTAGCAAGAGAGTTTGGTATAAATTAGCCAAAAATGACTTAGTTAGGGGTTTGCCTAAAATTGAATTTAACTTAGTTAAAGTTTGCGATGCTTGTGTTAAGGGTAAACATATAAGAGTTTCTTTTAAACCTATTCTCGTATTGATGATGATGATGTAGAAATTTTTAATAATAATGATAAAGTGGATCAATAATCAAGTGAGAAGATACAATGACAAACACCTAAGCTGAATATATTTCATGGTTTTCAAATAAATAAAATAGTGTTGCATTATCCACCATCGAAGCTGAATATATTTCTGTCGCTAGTTGTTGTGCTCAAGTTTTATGGATGAAACAACTTAAGGACTATGGAATTGATATATATATATATACTATTCTCATCCAGTGTGAGAATGCTAGTGTTATTCGTCTCACTAAAACTCTCATCCAACATTGTAGGACTAAACACATTGAAATAAAGTATCATTTCATTTGACATCATGTCCAAAGAGGAGAAATAGTTCTAGAGTATGTAGATAATTTGCATCAATTAGCTGATATTTTTACAAAACCTTTAGACAATGAGAGATTTTGGACACTTAGGAGTGAACTAGGTTTGACTACCTTGCCTTAATTTTGTGTTGAATCTTTTCCATGCAGTTTAATTATTTTTTTACTTTAATATTGTCTTTGTTTGCAAAAAAAAAACATGATAATACGATATTTATGGCTCTTGTATGCAATATGATAGGGGGAGTTTTTATGTGGTTAATTGATCTATTTTGATTTTATTTGTCTAGCATGATTTATTTTTTATGCACATGAATCATATGCATCAGGTTTACTTTGTGCATTTTCATGCATATGAAATCATTAGGATTTATCCTAGAGTCAATTTAGGACATTTAGAACACCTTAGGATTGAAAAATTACGTTATTGAAATTTTTCTGCACTTGGAAAACAGAATAGTGTTTTGGCTTCAATACCATTTTAAAAATATCAATAATTTTACAAAAATATTGATACTTGTATAAAAATAATGATACTTACAAGGTTTTAAGGGCACCTACACCGTGTGTTTTCAAAATTAGTCTTAAAAACCTTTTTTCCCTTTCATCCCGAAATTCTTTTTCCCAAGTCTCAAATCTCTTTAAAAATTTCAATTTTTTCTTGAAACCTTGACATTCAAATCCTTCCTAGCACCTTAGCATCAATTTTTCTTCAACATTGCTTCAAGGTTGTCAATATTTCAACAATTTTGAGGTGAAACCTAAATTTTTCAATCTTTTGATTTTATGAAATATGGTTAGAAATATTGCATTTTTGATGAATTATTGGGTTGATTTCGAATGTATATATTGTGTTCTGTTGTAGGGGGTATCCTCTTTCTAAAACTTTTCTTAACATTTTATTTCAAACCCCACACCAAATGTTTGTTAAAATTCCTAAACAAACTTTTTTATTGTCTCAATGCATTTTTAGTGCTTAGATCTCTAGTATGGCCCTTAAAAAGAGTCCTAGAACCGATGTCTCATCGTCAAATCCTCCTAGTGGTTTTAGATCATCTTTCAATGAGTGTTTTCATTCCAATGATGAACGTGAACATTTTAATAGAGACTTTTCCTCAAAATGGTTTTAGGAGTCAAGAAAGGTAGATATATCCATGCTAGAAGGGATAAATTTGGCTTATCTTTCAATTTTCCAAAATTGGGGTTGGATGGATTTTCTCAAAATTTCCTTGTTGACCTTTTATAATCTTGTTCAAGCCTTTTTCTCTAGCGCCAAAATCGAACACGATGAGTTCGACGATACCGTTATTGCCATCACATCTTTTTTAATGAACACCCTCATTTGTCTAACATTGGAAGAGCTTAATTTTTTTTATTTGCCTCTCGGAGGTAACTCGACGAAAAAGGGCCATTCAATCTCACTCTTTTTATTTAGTCCAGATTCACATCCGAACTCAATATCCATGATTGTGTTCTTCATTTGATTATCACTTGAAATTTATGTCCTATTAAGAAACATGCCAAGCTTTGTAACATTGATCATTGGTGGCTCGATTCTTTCCATTCTGATAGGCATCCCAACTTAGCCCTTATTATGTCCAATAACATTACTAAGGCTATCGTAGGGTAATGAATACAAACCTCACCCTTCTCCGTGACACTTATTTGTCATATATTTTTAGGAGGTTAGGCATTAGTACTCTTGGAGACACCCCCCATTTCTTCTAATCAACCTATTAGTTATGGGGAACTTCACCATGCCAGTTATCATTATGATGCCAACACCGGTGAAAGGATCAAGAGTGGTCATCCGACTGCAAATGAAGATGATGACGTCAAAGGCGCATTTGAAGAAATTCCGGCATCAAAGCATGCTCCTTCACCCGAGCATGTTCCTTTTCTAGCTACTTCATCTCAAGCTAATCAACCTTCGTCCAGTATTAATGTCGCCATCCTCAACGCTCTACACTCTTTGAGCAACAATGTCTGAGGACTTAGAGATGAGGTTAACTCTCGGCTTTCGACGTTAGAGATGTAAATGACATCTCTCCTCACTCATTTTCCTTCAACATCTCCTTTTTCTACAAATAATGACGATTAGAGTAGATTTTTAAGTTTGCATCTTCATATCATTGTTCATAACATTTGCACTATTACTTTGCTTATTTCCTATAACTATGGCTTTTTGAATCTTAATGTTTTTATTAGTATTATAAGATACTTTCGTAATTTTTTTATATGTTTATTATTTTTTTATTTTTGTATATAATCTTGAACTAACCATCTTTTTCTCCTAAAGCTTTATTTGTCTTTTTTGATATAACAAAAAATGGGAGAAACGGTAAATTGATTGATTGATATTATGCAAATTATGTGACCATTTTCTTCAAAGTAAAAATGAATGTAAAATTTTAAATTTATTTCAATTTTTTTTATTGAGGCCTTAAATTGAAAATGACTTTTATTAAGGGGACAATTTATTCAAAAAAAATTTACCAAATGTTTTGTTATATCAAAAAGGGGGAGATTGTTAAACTAAACTTTATTGGATAATATGTTTTGATATAACAAATTGAAGTGTTTTTGAATAAAATTTAAAATTGAAAAAATGATTTTTCAAATGAAGTCTAAGAGATAAAATTTTGAATCTTTACTTTGAACTCTTAGAAATTTTTGAAACAACTTTAAAATCAAGTTAAAATGATTTTAATCAAGTACGAATTTTTTTCAACTAGTCAAAATTTTTTTTAAAATAAGTCAAAATAGCTCCAAGCCAAAATAGCTCATAAGTGTGTTACCGTCATAAGATATCCTTAATCTTTTTGGGATAAATTCGTTCTCTCAATATAATCGTATTTTCTCTCACGGTAACTATTATATCATTATGAAAAGTCAATTACTATCAAATAGTAATCAAGTCATTCGTCACAAAGACAAATGACCCATGACCACGTTTACTTTTCATCAACCATGTAATGTCAATGAGAGGATGTAACGACTCGATTTTCAGTGGTGTCAAAAATAGTGGTTTCGAAACCTCATTCTCTGATGGTAGAGTCCGTGAATATTATAAATTAATAATATTGATAAGATAGATATAGTGTTATTGTGAATTTTGATTTTATAGATTTTATTAATTGGTTAGTTAGTCAACGTATGAGTTGTTTGTACCGAAATTCAGTGGTTTTGAAAAATGAGGTATCGAGACCTCGTTCGCATAAAAAAATTATTATTATTAAATATTTACGAGGTTATATTATAGGTGAATTGAATTTTTTTATTGTTAATTTTATTGAATTACTGATTACTTAAGGTACAAGGACTAGATCGAAATAGTAATAAAAGTGAAATTACTATGTGCATTTTTAATTAGAACTCATGAAAGGGACTTATATAGTAAATATACCCTTAGTTTTTAAGATGTCTAGTTGAGGAATTGAAATTATGTATATTTTATATTAAAACTTTAGTTAAAATTTGATTATGAAATGAATTTTAGTAATTAAAAGAAAAGGGGAGTAATGGAATGCATGTTTGAGCATTGGTGGCCGGTTGAATTTAGAAGGGGGGAACTTTTCTATGGGTTACTTGGGAACACCACGGTAGGAAAAAAAAGGGGGAAATGTCTTTTTCTTTCTCATTAGCTAACGGGTATGAAGAGGGGAGAAAAGGTCGAGAGCTCTTGATAGGAACCACTGTTGCATGATAAGTATGATTTTCTTTGCCATCAAGGAGTGGGAGGAAGCAATAATAGAGAAACACAGTGGAGCAAGCCAAATAGGTAGTTTCCATCTTGGAGGAATTTTCGGTCAGTTCTTTGCAAATATTTTAAATTTCTTCCTAAGCTGTTCGGTTTTAAGTGTTGCGATGCTTGAGATTGTTGTTGCATGCGACATGCATGTAAGATTTTGATAGTTTTGTTTGGTGAGTGTGGATTAATTTGCTCCTGGAAACCGTGGCTAAATGATGAAAAATGGTTGTAAGTGTGTGTAATTACTGCTGCTGGAATGATGAAGAAAAATCATAAAAACTTGAGGTTATATTACTGCTGAAACCGCTACTTAAACAATTGTTTTCAGCATGTGAATGTAAAAAAATTATGGTGAAGTAAATGGTGTGGTATCGCTGCTCAAATATGTATTGACGTGTGCAATTGTGACTATCTAATTATGCTGCCTTAATTTGCTTTTACATGCTGTCCAATGTTGTAAATTTTGTGACAAATTCGGTTAAGTTTAATGCATGTCTCATTTGAAAATTCAATGCTGTCCAAAGCTGGACATTTCCATGTTGTTCGGGTGAGTCTTTCAAAGGTAACTTTGTTAAATTCTCACGTTTAATTTATGGGTACATATACAAGTAATGTTCGGCTATATGGAATGTTAAATCGAGTTTCAGCAGCTAGGATTGTATGTTATGTTTTTTTTACTAATTTACTGTTGTTTGAGATGAAGAGAAATTTAGATTTGAATTTGCTACAATTGATGTTGTGCAGAAGTTAGATATATAGCATAAATGCTATGCTAATGTGTCCAAATCATGTTATTAATATGTTTTATTTATGCCTGCATAGTTGATGTTTTATATAGTTCATGTGGACAAAGTAGTTATGTTATTAGCCGTTAAGTGCTCTGGATTTAGTGGATGATACATCTTGACCAAGGTAAGATGTATTTATTTCGCGCTGACGCTTAATGATCTACATTATTGTTGTTTGTAATGTCAGTGTTGAGTATTGGGGACCGAAACTCCCTCCTCTTTAAGTTTTATTGGAGTTTAAACACGATGACATTTATTTTAAATAAAGTGAATGCTACAAATTATGAGGTTTGAAAGTTGGAAATTTAGGTAATTAAATGCTGCAATTTATCATGTTTTGAAAGCTGAAATTTGATGTGCTAATGTTGTAACTTATAATGTCTTGGGGCTGTTACTTTGATGATTCAATGTAGTATTAATTTGTTGATTAATCTACGATTATTGTGGTACAAATGAATGAATTTTTAAGCTGTCTAAAATCAGTCAGCTGAATTAATTAAATTTTGCAAATTCTAGTCAATGTAGGCTAGAAAGTAAAATGTTTGAATGTTTTGCTTAAGTGGATTAAATGTGTCTGTAATGCCTCAAAATTTTAATTTTGGGTATTGTGAATGTGTGACACAAACATTTGTCAGCTTTATTGGTTATGTGTTCTGGGAGTGTTTGGGAGGTTCAAAGTTCAATCTAGGACTTGGGCAAATTTTGGTATTTTTATGAATAAACCCTATCTTTGGTCAGTAGGCTTTTAAGTAAAAGTTGACAAATAATTAACAGAATGGGCCCGTTGGTCTGGTGGATAAATGGAGTGTTGGGGTGAGGGAGGTCATGGGTTTGAATCTTTGGGACGGCAAAGGTTGTATTCTTGCTCCTAATTTCGACAAGAGTTGTGCTGAACTGGGTTTCTGAGTGGTGGATGTGTAGTGAGAAGTGAGGGAACGATTTTAGGAGTGAATTAGGGGATTATGGGGGAGAATATCCAAAATCTAATCACTTTTTCCTTTATCGAAAAAAAAGAGAGTCGTTTTTCTCTTCATCTTTCTGACGTTTTCTCTCCCCCATCTCTATCGAATTTTTTTCTTCTTTGCTTCTTACTCGATTATCTTTTCTTTTCTTTCCTCTACTATCGAAATTCCCTTATCCCCCCTAAACCATTCTTTCCTCTTGATTTCGTAGCGTTAAGCAGCACTTGTGCAAATTCAATAAGCTGTTGGGTATCATTTTAAGAGATTATTTTGTGTTCAATAGTCTAATTCCGGAGTGTTGGCAGCAGCATTTTGTGAGTATTAAGGCTCTCCTCGTGATTTTTGTAAACGTATCGATTTGAGGTTTTTGCGGTAAGTGCTCATTGTTTTATGAGTAAGTATTTTGGTTTTGGGATTTTAAGTAATCGCAAGGTAAGAATGATTATGGTGTTATTTGTTCAATTATAGGCTTTGGAGTGCTCGGGGACTATTTTAGCATCAAACAAAAACAAGTGTGTACCCGAAACATAAAAATAAGGGATTCGGCAAAAAGCCAAAATTGCTTGCTGTTTGGACAGTAGCAGTAGACTAAATTTGAAAAATCACCATAAATTTTTAAAATCGAATTAGAGGATGAAAAACATATGGGATTAAATATTTTTGAGTCAATATCTCATAGAAGAAACGAAGTGGGCAAAAGAATCTCATATTGTGAGATATTTGAATTTTAGTGAGACAGTGTCAGAAAGATTTTAGAATCCCCTATCCTAACTTTGGAAAACTATTAAAAATTTTATAAAAATAATTATGGGTTAAAATTTATATTTTTACAATCCTGAATGAGTCTACTTTCAAGAGAAACAAACGGGAACATCATCTGAATTCTGTATGAGAAGATAATTAATTTTTAGTGCAAAAAGGTCAAAACTGTCAGACAACAGAATAAGGGAAACTTTAAAGAATAAACTGTACTTATTGGCTAAACCAATAATTCTAAAAATTTTATGGTAAGACGACATGTGAGTCTTGTTTTAAGGAAAATTTGCGGATCTTAATTCATAATTCTGTATCTTAAGATACAAATAATTTAGTAACAGTGACTCAAGTAGACAACTTTGAAGGATCATATGAGTAAATAGTGGAAACACATATGAATAATTAACTAGCACGGGTTACATTAAAATGGATCACGAGGCCAAGGCCAATTTAGGTCATGTAGGCCACATGGGCGAACATCATGGGCTTATAGGCTCATTTTTACTGTTTGACTGATAATGTTGCACGGGTCGCCCAAGTCGACTGTGAACCTACTGTAGGGTCGGTAAGCTTACCTAGACCCTTAATTGACTGAAATGACTGTATGACTAATATGATTAAACCTGATGATGTCCCACTGATTTGATATTGTATGCCTTGTTTACATGCATGATATTATGTTATAGCATGTCATATATGTATATTGCATTGCATTGGGTTGGGGGATTATAATGTTGAGAGGAAGTGTACTGAAAGGTCTCAAGCCTAATTTACTGGCAGCTCAACTGCAAATTACTATCTAGTGCCGCATTCAGTACTACTTCGAGTGTAGGGATGGGTGGGTTAATTATATCCCCACATGGTGTGTAGGGTTGGACGGAGATGGTGTGTAGAGGCTGGATGGGTAGGATTTTTGTGACTGCATATCTGTTACTGCTATTGATACGATGATGGGCTAAAGCCCTACTGCATGACTATTTTTGTACTGAGATGGGCTAAGGCCCAAACTGGACTAATATTGATACTGAAAAGGGCTTAAGCCCAAAGCGTGATTATTTGTTTACTGTCTGTTCATTTGTGTGGGGATTACACACTAAGTTTACGTAAACTCACCCTTTCTGTTTAATCTGTACAGGTAATTCTCGGATTTAGGCGGATCGGTGCGGCGGAGGACTCAGTGGTGGCCACACGACTTCTTTTACACTGTTTATTACCTATTTATGATTTTACTTTTATTTGGGAGTATTTTGCTGTAATTATGACATTTACAGATTTTGGTTTAAATTTGGTTTTTATACGGTTTTATGATTTAAATCTGCTAGTGTTAGGTAAAACTCGGGTTTTTAAATGAAATTAATGTTTTATCAAAAATACCACGAATATGTAATCTGTTTTAAAACCTTCCGCAAACGAATAACGTTTTGAAACTATCAATTAAATGAGCAACACAATTTTTGAACTAATAAGATATTAAGATAAGGAGTTCAATAGAAATGGTTTTAACGCGACGACACGGTTTTCAAACACCCTATCATGTGACATCGCTAGATCTAGCCATAACATCTGGGCTGGGTCTAGGGTGTTACATTTAGTTGTATTAGAGCCAGGTTGCAAAAACTCAGCTGTGGATGTGGCTTTTTAAGACGTGATATTTGAAAACTGATTTCTAAATGTTTTTACTGAAAGTGTGGTACACCGAGTCTCTGGTGCCGATCTAGTAAGTTTTCTAAAACTGTGAATTGTTTAAACTAAGACTAAAACTTTCTTTGATAGTATATCCTGAAACTGCTATATGTAGTATATGCTGAGACTACTATAGATAGACTATACTGAAAACACTTAGAATAGTGTATACTGAGACTGTAGTAAAACTGATAGACACTGATTGACACTGCTATGAATGAAACAAACTTTACACTTCTGATACTGCTTTCATAAAATATCTATTAATAAACACTGGAATTGTAAACTGATGCATAAAACTGTTAATACTGATAAAATGCAATTAGACAATGAGCACCAGAGTTACTCACAGACGGGGTACAAGAGACCGTGGTAGAGGCCGTAGAGGTGCTCGAGCTGGGTCTTCGTCATCTGGCAAATTTGGATACGAGTGAGACACTAGTGTCGCCTGCTACTGAGACTGAGTCTCAAGATCGCATGGTTGGGGACGATGCATTGTCCCAGGCTATGCTAACGATTTTAGAGAGGGTCGCTGGGCCCAATACTAGATTTGGGGGCCGAGGGTCGGTTACAGAATGACTCCGGTCCAATGGAGCTGAGCTCTTTAAGGGTGTCACTAGTATCGCCCCTAGTGTAGCTGAGTACTAGATTGAGGCCACGGAGAGGATCATAAATGATCTAGATTACACCCCTAAGTAGAAATTAAAGGGTGCAGTCTCGCTGCTGCAGGACGAGGCTCATCAGTGGTGGCTGACCGTTAAGGAGGGCACTCAGCCTGAACGTCTGACCTGGGAGTTCTTTAAGACCAACTTCTAGGGGAAATATGTCAGAGCTAGTTATGTGGATGCACATAGGAGAGAGTTTCTGAATCTTACACATAGGGATTGATCAGTGGCCGAGTATGAGGCCGAGTTTCTGAGACTGAGCCGCTATGCGTGAGGTATGGTGGCATCTAAGTATGAGCGATGTGTCCACTTTGAGGATGGCTTTAGAGATAATTTGAGAGTTCTGATAGCCCCGCAGAGGGAGCTAGATCTTTTTTCCCTTGTCGAGAAGGCAAAAATCACTGAGGAGGATATGGAGGTAGTCATGATCGGAGAACGTCAAAACTACTTATCTAATATGATCTCTACACTGGTGGAGGAGAAGTTGGTTCATAAGGGATGTAAGGCATTCTTGGCCTATGTAGGTGTTTTGGATTCTAGGGACTCTACAGTTAAGGATATCAGAACGATAAAGGATGTTCCAGACGTCTTTCCTGATAAGCTATCGGGTTTACCTCTGAATCGTGAAGTGGAGTTTAGGATAGAGATCCTTTCTGGTATAGCTTCGGTGTCCACCGCTCCCTATAGAATGGCACCGAATAAGCTTGTGGAGCTTAAGGCCTAGATTCAAAAGCTTTTAGATCGTGGGTTCATCTACCCTAGTGTGTCTCTGTGGGGAACACCGGTTCTGTTTGTAAAGAAAAAGGATGGATCCATGCATATGTGCATCGACTACAGGTAACTGAATAAATTGACCATTAAGAATAAGTACCCCCTACCGAGGATAGATGATTTGTTTGACTAGTTCCGAGGAGTTTCAATTTTCTCTATGATTGACCTTCGATCTATATATCATCAATTAAGGGTTAAGGAGGCAGATGTTTATAAGATGACGTTTAGGACTTGTTATGGTCACTACGAGTTCCTAGTGATGCCATTCAGACTGACTAATGCACCGGCAGCTTTCATAGATTTAATGAATCGAGTGTTCTAGCCTTATCAGGATAGATTTGTGGTGGTATTCATCGATGACATACTGGTTTACTTGAGGACTGGGGATGAGCATAATAAGCATCTTTGAGTCGTTCTTCAAACTTTGAGGGAAAAAATAGCTCCATGCTAAGTTTAGTGAGTATGAGTTCTGGCTGCATGAGAAGACATTTCTTGGTCATGTAGTTTCGACTGAGGGGATTCAAGTTGGTCCTTAAAAGATTGAGGCTGTGTTGGAGTGAAAGCAGCCTAGGACCGTGTCTAAGATCTGCGATTTTCTGGGACTGGCGGGATATTATCAATGATTTGTAGAGGGTTTTTTCATTGATTGTAGCACCCTTAACTAAGCTGCTACGTAAGGGTGTGCCATTTAACTGGACTGATGCACAGTAAGAGAGCTTTGAGAAGCTCAAAGCTGTACTGACTGTTGCCCCTGTTCTGATACAGCCGGAGATTGGAAAGGAGTTTATTATTTATAGTGATACATCACATGTCGGTTTGGGATGTGTGTTGATGCCGGATGGTAAAGTGGTAGCCTATGCATCTCGTCAGCTTAAGCCCATAAGGCGAATTATCTGACGCATGACTTGGAGTTAGCCGCTGTGGTATTCACACTGAAAATCTGGACGCATTATTTGTATGGTGAGAAGTGTATCATCTACACTGATCATAAGAGCCTCAAGGATCTCTCACTCAGAAGGAGCTAAATCTTAGGCAACGTAGAAGGATTGAGCTTCTTAAAGACTATGATTGCACCATTGAGTACCACTTCGGTAAGGCCAATGTGGTGGTTGATGCACTGAGCAGTAGGTCTATGATTGATTTAAGGGCGATATTTGCTTGCCTAAGGTTATTTGATGATGGTAGTCTGTTGGCAGAATTACAAGTTAAACCGACGTGGATAGAGCATATTAAGGGTAAATAGAAAAATGATGAGTTGTTGGGACTTCGTTTCTGACAGGTTGAGAGTGGGAATACCAAGGATTTTGGACTAAATAGCGAAGGGGTACTCTATTTTCGTGAGAGAATCTGTGTACCGAAAGATATTGAATTTAGGCAGTCTATACTGCGATAGGCGCATAGTAGCTATTATGCTATGCATCCTGGCAGAAATAAGATATACTGAGACCTTCGTGAGTTATATTAGTAGTTAGGGTTGAAATGTGAGGTTACTGATTTTATGGGCAGACGTCTGACTGGCCAACAAGATAAGGCTGAGTATTAGTTACCTTCGGGTTGCTGCAGCCGATTAAGATTCCTCTTTGGAAATAGGAGTAACTATGGATTTCACTAATGGGTTGCATCTAACACCCACTAAGAAGGATTCAATATGGGTCATCGTGGATCGTATGACCAAGTCCTCCCACTCTATATTGGTTCATACTGATTATTCTCTGTACAAGCTGGCAAAGCTTTATATTTCTGAGATAATGAGACTGCATGGAGTACCGGTTTCGATCACCTCTGATAGGGATCCTCATTTTGCATTCTAATTTTGGAGAAAGTTACAAGAGGCTCTGGGTACAAGATTGGACTTCAGTACTGCGTTCCATCCTCACACTGACGATCAGCTAGAGAGGGTGATTTAGATACTAGAGGTTATGTTGAAAAGTTGTGTGATTGATTTCTGAGGCAGCTGAGAGGATTACTTGCCGCTAGTAGATTTTGCTTATAACAACAACTATCAGTCTAGTAGTCAAATGACACCTTACGAGTCTTTATATGGTCGTAGGTGTCGCACACCTTCATGTTGGACTGTGTTTGGCGACGGCGTGTTCTGGGCTCTGAACTAGTTTCTAATACCGAGGATAAAGTTAGACTGATTTAGGACCGATTGAAAGCGACATCTGATAGGCAGAATCCTACGTTGATCTGAAGCATCGATAGATTGAGTATTCTGTGGGGATTTCATTTTTCTCAAGGTCTCGCCATGGAAAAAGGTATTGAGGTTTGGTTGTAAGGGTAAGTTGAGTCTTAGGTTTATTGGGCTTTACAGTATACTGAAACGTGTGGACTGGTTGCTTAACAGTTGGAGTTACCTCCGGAATTAAATTAGATTCACGACATGTTCCACGTCTCTATGTTGAGGCGCTACCGCTCTGATCCCATGCATATTGTTCTTGTTGAGGAGATCGAGGTTAGGCCAGATCTGACCTTTGTGGAGGAGCCAATTCAGATTCTAGATCGCGACGTTAAGGTTCTGGGAAGGAAATCCATTCCATTGGTAAAGGTTCTATGGCGTAATCATAACACTGAGGAGGCCACATGGGAGCCTGAGAATGCGGTGTGTCGGCAGTGTCCTCATCTGTTTTGATCAGGTAAATTTCGAGGACAAAATTTTCTTTAGGGGGTAGAATTGTAATACCGTAAAATTTTAATATTGGGTATTGTGAATCTGTGGCACAAACATCTGTCAGCTTTAGTAGTTATGTGTTCTAGGAGTGTTTGGGAGGTCCCAAGTTCAAGTCAGGACTTGGGCAAATTTTGGTATTTCTATGAATAAGCCCTATCTTTAGTCAGTAGGCTTTTAAGTAAAAGTTGGCAAATAATTAATATAATGGGTCTGCTGGTCTGGTGGATAAGTGGAGTGTTGGTGTGAGGGAGGTCATGGGTTCGAATCTTTAGGATGGCAAAGGTTCTATTTTTGCTCCTAATTTTGGCAAGAGTGGTGCTGAACTGGGTTTCTGAGTGGTGGATGTGTAGTGGGAAGTAAGGGAGCGATTTTAGGAGTGAATTAGGGGATTATGGGGGAGAATATCCAAAATCTAATAACTTTTTCCTTTTTCGAAAAAAAGATAGTAGTTTTTTTCTCCATATTTTTGACATTTTCTCTCCCCCATCTCTACCGAATTTTTTTTTGTTCTTTTCTTCTTACTCGATTATCTTTTCTTTTCTTTCTTCTACTGCTGAAATGCTCTTGCTCCCCTTAAACCATTCTTTCCTCTTGATTTCGTAGTGTTAAGCATCACTTGTGCAAATTTAGTAAGCTGTTGGGTATCATTTTAATAGATTATTTTGTGTTCAATAATCTAATTCCGGGGTGTTGGCAATAGCATTTCGTGAGGATTAAGGCTCTCCTCTTGATTTTTTAAACGTACCGATTTGAAGTTTTTGCGGTAAGTGTTCATCGTTTTATGAGTAAGTATTTTAGTTTCGGGATTTTGATTAATAGCGACATAAGACTGATTATGGTGTTATTTGTTCAATTATAGGCTTTGGAGTGCTCGGGGACTGTTTTAGCATCAAACAAAACCAAGTGTGTACCCAAAACATAAAAATAAGGGATTCGGCAAAAAGTCGAAATTGCTTGCTGTTTGGATAGCAACAGTAGACTAACTTTGAAAAATCACCATAAATTGTAAAAATCAAGTTAGAGGATGAAAAAAACATGGGATTAAAGATATTTGAGTCTAATTTCTCATAAAAGAAACGAAGTAAGCAAAAGAATTTCATATTATGGGATATTTGAATTTTAGTGAGACAGGGTCAGAATGATTTAGGACTCCCCTCTCCTGACTTTGGAAAATTATTGAAAAGTGTATAAAAATAATTAAGGGTTAGAATTTATATTTTTAAAATATAAATGAGTCTACTTTCAAGGAAACAAACAGGAACATCATCTGAATTCTGTACGAGAAGATAATTAATTTTTAGTGCAAAAAGGTCAAAACTGTCAGACAACAGAATAAGAGAAACTTTAAAGAATAAACTGTACTTATTGGCTAAACCAATAATTCTGAAAATTTTTATGTTAAGGAGATATGTGAGTCTGATTTCACAGAAAATTTACGGATCTTAATTCAGAATTCTATAGCTTAAGATACAAATAATTTAGTAACAGTGACTCAAGTAGACAGCTTTGAAGGATCATATGATTAAATAGTGGAAACACATATGAATAATTAACTAGCACGGGTTACATTAAAATGGATCACGAAGCCAAGGCCAATTTGGGTCATGTAGGCCACACGAGCGAACATCATGGGCTTATAGGCCCATTTTTACTGTTTGACTGATAATGTTGCACGGGTCGCCCAAGTCGACTGTGAACCTACTGTAGGGTCGGTAAGCTTACCTAGACCCCTAATTGACTGAAATGACTGTATGACTGATATGATTAAGCTTGATGATGTTCCACTGATTTGATATTGTATGCCTTGTTTACATGCATGATATTATGTTATAGTATGTCCTATCTGTATATTGCATTGCATTGGGATGGGGGATTATAATGTTGGGAGGAAGTGTACTGAAAGGCCTCGAGCCTAATTTACTGGCAGCTCAGCTGCAAACTACTGTCTAGTGCCGCATTCGATACTACTTGGAGTGAAGGGATGGGTGAGTTGATTATATCCCCACATGGTGTGTAGGGTTGGACGGTGATGGTGTGTAGTGGTTGGATGGGTAGGATTTTTGTGACTGCATATCTGTTACTGCTACTGATACTGTGATAGGCTAAAGCCCTACTGCATGAATGTTTTTGTAATGAGATGGGCTAAGGCCCAAACTGGACTGATACTGATATTGAAAAGGGCTTAAGCCCAAACTGTGATTATTGGTTTACTGTCTGTTCATTTGTATGGGGATTACACACTGAGTTTACGTAAACTCACCCCTGCTATTTAATCTGTACAGGTAATCCCTAGATTTAGGCAGATTGGTGCGGCGGAGGACTCAGTGGTGGCCACACGACTCTTTTACACTGTTTATTACCTATTTATGATTTTACTTTTATTTGAGAGTATTTTGCTGTAATTATGTCCTTTACGAATTTTGGTTTAAATTTGGTTTTTATACGGTTTTATGATTTAAATCTGCTAGTGTTAGGTAAAACTCATATTTTTATATGAAATTAATGTTTTATCAAAAATACCATGAATACGTAATCTGTTTTAAAAGCTTCCGCAAAAGAATAACGTTTTGAAACTATCGATTAAATGAGCAACACAATTTTGGAACTATTAAGATATTAAGATAAGGAATTCAATGGAAATGGTTTTAATGCAACGACACGGTTGGACGTTACCTTTTGATTTGACTTGTTTTTCTGGAATAAGTGGAATTATGCATATATCGCTATCTTCTTACTCTTCAAACCACGGTTTTCAAAATGTCGTAACTTAGAAAATTCCGCTGCAAAAGACTAACCTTCATTATGGGTACCATCAATTGAAAGTAAAGGAAATTGATATGCATAAGACTGCTTTTAGGACTCATTATGGTCATTATGAGTTCTTTGTCATGCCATTCGATTTGACGAATGCTCCAGCTATATTCATGGTATAACAACCCATTTTTCAATGGTTTCGAGGTCACAAATCTGACAAGTGTGTTCTTAAATTTTATCATTTAATATTTACGAGCCTAATATATTATTATATTGAATTTTCATTTGATAATTTTAGTTAATTGAACGAAGAGTTAAGTACAAGTGGTTTGTCCTTAAAGTTAAGTGGTTTTGGAAAATGAGGTATCGAGACCTCATTTCTGTAAACAGAGCCCGTAAATATTTTTATTAAATATTTTTATTTAAATTTGGTCCATAAATTTTGATGTTTGGATAATTAATTAAGGAAAAATGACTAAATCATAAAAGCTATAAAAATTAATCTCTATTAGTTTATACGGGTTAAATGGGTATAAAATGAATAATTTGATGGTTTTAAATGTCAAATATGTCATAATTATTGATTGTGGATGGTTAGTAGTGGCGTTTAATGAATTATGTATTAAAAATTAAATTATTTTATTAAAATAAAAATGTTAAAACATGAAAATAAGCATGAATTGTCATAATCTTCTTCTTTCTTGTTTCTCTACCATCGAAACACCATTGTTGAAAGAACTTGGAGGTTCGGTCTTCTTGCATGTGAGTTGATTCTTTACTCGGTTTTAGTAATTTTTATGTTTTTGAAATCATTGTAACTTAATTTAGCTAACCCATGAACTAATTTGTAAAACTATCAAATATTGTGAGTTATGCCATGAATGAATTTGTTATGTTTTTGAAGTTTAATGATAAATTATTGAGCTTGATAGTTAAATAGGACTATTTGGTAAAATGATTTTGGTTAATTTTAAAGTTTAAGGACTAATTTGTTAAAATAGTAAAATTACATGAAATTCTTGTGAAAAATTGATAAATATTGGCTATATAGGGACTATATAAAATTCTACTAGCATTGATTTGGTTAAATTCTGATAGATTCAAAAGTTTTGGGTTTAGGAACTAAATTGAATAAAAGTTAAAAGTTTAGGGTAAAAATATAAAATGTTGATTAAAATGTCAATTACATGAATTTTAGTATTTAAAAGTATTTGAACTGTATAATTGAATTAAATTATTATATATATCAAGAAACAAATCAACTGGACACAAATTGTGGAAAAACGAAGTAAGCGAAATAGTCATCGGCATCGCGTTTGTAATTATTTTTTACTAGGTAAGTTTGTACATTGATTTAAATTATTAATTTCTATTTTTATTCATATGTTAATTATTATTCATGATAGAAATGAGTAAAATTTATTGATATATAATAATTAGAGAATTGAACTAAATTGTAGTGTCAGCTAAATTGATAATTATATCTGGAAAACGGGATCTATATGGATGTGTACTTGTAATGGTATAATATGAATAAGATTATATTATTTGGATTTATAATGTGGCCCGTATGAACCTTGTGAATACTTAGGATACAAATGACATGTCATTGGGGTTATTTACCGTTTTGGGTGTTGGTTTTGGATGTCCTACCGATGGCTGAGGTTCTACATTTGTTGCGGATTCTCCACAGCTCATGTGAGTAGCATTGTGTAGCCTAATATCCTAACCCACAGCTTGTGTGAACAGACCCATTTCACAGCTTGTGTGAGCATTTACAAATATAGCTCATGAGAGCAATTACAGTTACAGCTTGTGTGAGAATCTTTCCCGTGTATCCGACTTTATTTCATTTGGTTCATTGGGTGTTAAATGTATAAAATGAAACGAAATATACGAAATGATTATATGAAATTAGAAATTGAATGGAGAAACTTATATGAATTATTGAAATGAAATGTGATATACATAATGATTCTGTGCTAAATGTGTAAATGAAATGATAAAATGAAATGTTTAGATGAAATGGTTATACAAAATGGTTATATGAAATGATTACATGAAATGTTATGTTTGAAATGAAATGTGAGTTGTTAAAAGAATAGATGATGGTTGAATTAAGTTTTAAATGTGTTCACTTGTAATGTTCAATGACATGATAACAAAGTTTCATGTTATGTTTATATGAACTCACTAACCTTGTGAAACTTGTGATATCTATAGGTTAATAATGAACTATTGTTCTTGTTATGGTATTTAGTTGAGGAATGTTTAAGTTACAACCGTTACGGTAATTTAAAGTTTTTATTTAATACAAACTTACTAAGCTTTACGTAAGCTTACCTAGTGTTCGTTTTTCTTCCTTATAGATCGTGGAATTCAAGCTGTCGATTGGATTGATTTTGAAGATCACACTATTCGGTAATTTATTTGGTATCTAATTGTTCATTTTGGTCTGGTTATAAATGGCATGTAAATACGATTTTGGTTATGTATGTTATAAGCACTATGGTTATATTTTGTTCCATTTGAAGTATGTAATATGTGTATTGATGATAATCCTAATTGGTATTTTGGTTGGTTGTGATGTGTGATGGTTAATGCATGATTTGGTATCTAAATGATTTGGACCTTTTTTTGAACTTTTGGACTATAATTTGTTTTTGGACTTTACCTTTCGATTTGACTTGTTTTTCTGGAATAAGTGGTATTGTGCATATATTAGAAAAACTATTTGTGTACTATTCAAACCACGGTTTTCAAAATGTCATAACATAGAAAATTCTGCTGCAAAATGAGATGACCATTTAAATGGTTTCTCGCAATAAAGTAAATGGTTTTTACGAGGATTATTCCCTAAAATTGGAAAATGATTTATCGAAGTTAGCATTGTTTTACCTCACGATCTCAAATTAAATTTTTGGGTTTTCAAATGAGCTAGTGTAATTCCTCAAGATTCTGCCATAACGTCCAGGCCGGGTGTGGGGTGTTACACGGATTCAGGATTTATTCTTCTTGGGTCAAGTCCAATGTACTACTAGTCCAATCACATCTATGTCTCTACCTTCTGGGAGTCAACCGCTCTGATTTCCACGACAAGACATTTCCCCAATTAGACTTGATAGACGACATATTAGTCTTTCAATCGATTTGCTCATTTTCGATTAGACTAAGGACATGTTTAGGTTCGTCTACTATTATAAGCAGTATTTTCGTATTACAATCCAACCACTTAATACTGGTTAGTAGTAGTTTAAACATTAGACAACCAATAAGCCAATATTTGCTTCTATTTTGCTTTGCATGCAAAAACCACATGAGGACAATTATATAAAGTATAATTAATGTAATCCATGAATTATTTTATTAACCAACCTATTCAAAAAAATTACAAGTTTACAAACGAAAATACTACACTCAGGGCATTAGATCCAACACTAGAAACCTCTTACCATTTCTATATTTGATTTTCCAAGCACTAACTCTGGAAAATCCAAATATTGTAAAAAATCACTGAAAAATATGAAGTAAGCCAACATTTACTTCTATTTTGCTTTGCATGCAAAAACCACATAAGGACAATTATATAAAGTATAATTAATGTAATCCATGAATTATTTTATTAATCAATATATTCAAAAAAATTACAAGTTTACAAACAAAAATACTACACTCAGGGCATCAGATCCAACATAGAAACTTCTTACCATTTCTATCTTTGATTTTCCAAGCACTAACTCTGCAAAATCCAAAGATTGTAAAAAATCACTGAAAGATATGAAATGATAGTTTTTTAGCTGAAGTTCTCTCTTAAGTGGTTGGAGGGTAAGCATATTAGTGTAAAGCCAGCAGGGTAGGTAGGTGAAAAGGGTGCTAAAAAGACATAACAAGTAGACCATAAAGCAATAGCTATTGAAAAGGAGGCTAAAGTGCCCACTCTCATTGGCCCTTCGAGCAATGATGTAGGATTCAACAAAAAAATGATTAATCATCTGACATCCTCTATTGAATCTCATAATCGAATAATAGTCAATATGAGGGTTGAGATAAAGATAATTCAACAGATTAGGGATAGAAAGGTTGCACTAAGGAAGGATCTGCAGAGCAAGTGATCCTTGCACAATTGTTTGCTCAATCTAGTGATCTTGTACTCCTAGTTAGATGATATTGTTTCAATCCTCATATTCTTCAACATTTTTTTTTGTCTTGGTCCAGTCAAAAGAGTATGGATTTTTAACATTTTGATTGGCAAGTTTACTGAACAAAAAAGGGGACTGGAGTATAGATAATGGGGAGTAGAAGTAAATGATGGAAACTAGTTTTGAGTTATTGTTGTTGTCATGCTATATGGGAAGTATATGTCCTTTTGCTATTTTATGAAGCTGCTTAAATTTCTAGATGATGTTGATATTAAAGATGAATCAGACCTTGATATGGTGATGATTTCTTTTTCTTTTGAAATCTTATTCAAACTGGTCTATATAATTGAGATGATGATACTTATTTGTTGATACTGATATTAATGATGTTGTGGCATTGTGGTACAAATATGAGACTATGATATTATGCTATGGTGTATGTTTAATTTGTCGCACTTTAACTTATTCGATGCTTACTTAGTTATAATTTAGTATTTTGATTGTTGGTGCGAATTTTAGACATAACATTGATAGTTAGAATTATTATATTATGTATCAAGTTGAGCTAAGTAGAGTAAGGTTATACTAAGGGGGAGCTATTGTTGATTGTGGTAGTTAGCTTCCTAAATTATTTGGTTACGTTCAATAAATAGCCAAAGGGGAGATTGTTGAGGCAAGATGAGCTAAGAGTTGCTAAGTGGCACTCGGCAATGCCAACTGCAGATTGCCACTGAGGTGGTTAAATATTTGCCTTATTTGGTTTGTCAATTTAATAAAAATAAATATTTGGACCTGTTAATGTGTTGTTTATTGAAGATATTATGCTCCATCTATGAAAACCAATCCTTAGCTTTTGAAGATTGGATTAGATTCAAGTGAATCAAATTAACCCTTGGAACTTGAAGGATCAATCAAGGCTATGCATTATCTTGGAAATCATGTCTTCGATTGATTGTATTTCTATTTTCAAATAGTTACTTTATATTCACTTAGATTGTATGTTAGCAAGTCAAAAATTAAATATATGCTTTGAGGATTTTCTCGGTTCTGTATAAGAGTTTATTGAATGCATTCTAATTTGTTCATTGTGGAATTATTTTGTGAGAGAGTGAAAATTGTTGTTGTAAACATTGTTGAGTGTTTATTGCCCAAGTTTCCAAAGGGAGGATTTAGTGGTGAGTGTTCTAGTATTTAGGTACAAATGTGAGATCTCTATACTTTGAGAGTGGTAGAGACTGAATCACTTTTTTTTATTGTTGATTAAAGAGAATAGAATTACTCACTGAGTTAGGCTTCGTAGACGTAAGGAAATTGAATTGTATAAACAATCCTTTGTGTTCTTTGAGTTTTTGTCTGTACAATTTTGGCAATGCCAAGCCTTAGTGGCAACTGTAGTCTGCCACTTCCCTTGCAATCAAGCAACTTAAGGTAGCAAAAATTACTATAATATTGAAATTAATTAAATTAACTAATTTAATCTCCTTCTAACTTTTAAAATTTTATTTTATGTTTATAAATTATCCTTGATGAAATTAACTCAAATAACTCATATTTCTTTGTTTTCTATGAAACTTAAATTTATTTTGACTATATAATCTTGAATCTTCCATGCTAAGCAAAAAAACAAAGAAAAAAATCCTTACAATTAATTAAATTAATTGATTGTTCTTTGTTTTGGTAAATAAGTAATGAAAATATTTTTGAGTTTTGTTTGGCAAGGAATATGAAATTAATTTATTTAATTAATTGTAAGGATTTGTTTTTTTCTTCTAACTTAGCATGAAAGATTTAAGATCATATAATTAAAAAACTCGGGGTTTATAGAAAATTATTAAAGATGCGTTCTTTGATTTTATTTTAATTTGGGAACATAAAATAAAATTTTAAAATTTAGAAGGAGATTAAATTAATTAATTTTAATGTTGTAGTAACAAATTAGTTGACACTATTGAGAGATAAATAAAAATTTAACAATTTATTGAATTGATTTTGACGTTTTGAAATTTAAATTTTTCATATTGAAAAAAATTAAAACTCTCTGAAATGGGGTAAAAAAGTACAATATGAAAATTTTATTAATGCATTATTTTAGTTTCTACCTTTTTTTTTTACTTTAGTCCTTAATGTTTTTTTAACCCTAATCAATACTTTAAAAAATCTTTTTGAGTGAATAAAATAAAAACACTTTAAAAATTGAGTGACCAACTAAATAGTTGGGCAATTTACACAAAAAAGCCCTTTTTTTAAAAAAATTACTGAAATGGGCCCATTATTTAATTATTTACCGGAATGGTCCATTTTTCGGCAAATCGTGTCCACATCAGCGCGATGTCAGGGGACGCGCCAGCAAGTCGCGTCCACGTCAGCGCGTTCCGGGGGACGCGATTTTGCCGTTTTTCCCACGTTAGGTTTTTTTGGCTTTTAGGGTTTAGGGTTCAGGCTTTTTAGGGTTTTTAGGTCCTGGAAGAAATAATTTTGAGTTGACGTTTGTGATCAAATAATACAAAATCGCTTCTAACAGGATGCTATTTGAGAAGAATTTGTGAAATCGCGCCCTCATGGACGCGCTTTTGCTACAGTAGGTCATGGAAGAAATAATTTTTTTTTACGTTTTTGAGTAAATAGTATAAAATTGCTTCTAGCAGGATGCTATTTAAGAAGAATTTGTGAAATCGCGCCCTCATGGACGCGCTTTTGCTACAGTAGCATGTTTGGGCTGAGGTTATAAATTAGGAAAAAAATGTTCTTAGAATGCATAAGTCACAGCAGAAACAATTTGGAGAGGCCAAGAAGGTTAGAGTTTCAAATATGAGTGAACGTATTAGTGCTGTTATTTACTACGATGGTGAGGTTTAGCACACCGAGAATGGTGTTGTTTTCTTGTCAGAGAATACGGTGCGATTGGTTTTTAACCAGGACATAGATTTGACAGAACTTCGTAAAAGAATTAGGCGTAAAATTTTCGGAATGACGCCAATGAAAGTTCTGTCTATCACGTATCGATTTTGTTCTTCTGTTGATCCGGTGACATATGACTCGTTCGACATAAAAGGTGCTTGTAGCTTGGAGGCAATGGTGTAGACTCATCTTGCTAGTGGAGCACCTTATATTGAGTTATATGTACAATTTACATCACCAAATGATGTACTTGCGACCGGTTATCGAGATGTATACACGACCCTTGGCCGACACTCGGTTAGCGGGTTACAAAATATGGAACAGCTCATGTTTGGTAGCGGTGTCGAATGCACATCCCCTACAAGACACTCTGTCTGTGGATGGGACATGTACGTCGGTGACTCGATGTTTGATGCTAGAAATACGTACCGGGGAACAGCATCAAGTTCTAGTGGGTGGCAATCTACATCCAATTGGGGACGTTATCAAATGCCCAGAAGAAGGGATGATGTACTCCCTACAACGTCAACCGGTGAGGGGACCTCGTACACTGTAGATGATTGTGGGTTAAAAGATGACTCTGATGTGGATCCACCTCGAGAGCCTGGGCCGGATGGTGCAGAAGTTGGCTTATTTTCTGAACCGGAGCCTATTCCAACAGAACCTGAAGATGCTGAAAGGAGTTCAGATGAAGAAGAAAATCCACGATTCAGAGCATACTCACCTCCAGCCCACATGCATAATGTCGATCTGTCTGCAGATAATACATTAGAGTTTCCAGATCTACCACACCGGTTGCGTAATCGTACAAGTTCGGGGGTAGATTCCGGTGAATTTGAAGTTGGTAATCAGTTTACCAACAAAGATAGTTTTATTGGTGCTTTGAAACAACATAACATCAAAAACGACGTTAACTACCACGTCGTTAAATCTAAATCTAATAAGTTTGAGGCGAAGTGTGTGGTCCAAGACGGCACATGTTCATGGAAAATCTACGCCTCGTTAAGGAAAAGGACAGGGTTGTGGGAGATTAATAAGTACAAAGGTCAACATACATGTGCTGTAGGTATAGTATTGACGATTTCTGAATAATACTTTTATTATGCAATGTTGCATTATTTAATGTACTCGATTTATAGGTGTTTTACAAGATCATCCCAAGATCGATTCAGCTATGTTAGCTAGCTTGATACTGCCCATGGTTAAAGCAGATCCCAGGACTTCAGTGCCGGTGTTAATTGCCAATATTCGTAGCCAAATGGGGTACACACTCTCTTACCACAAGGCTTGGATAGCTAAGCAAAAGGCGTTGGAGATGATGCATAGTGGGTGGGATGTCTCATATAATGAAATATGGGTGGTCCACTCGAGGACGTAGAAATGGAAAGCGAAATCGTGCCCATGACTCGAGGACGTTAACTACCCGCACATCTCTCGATATAACGTTGCCAAGACGGCAGACCCCCAACTCAAGTCACCGGCTGCTCTAAAATCAACGAGTTTTAGCAGCCATCTTAGATGTACGCGGCTCCGTGACTTGTCGGGCATCAGATAACCTCCAATTAATTGAAGAATGTATGCCCGAGCATATCGGATTCTTTTAATTTCGGTTGAATCTTCATCCGGATCAGGGAATGTATCACGTGACCAGCCCATCTCGATCTTACCTCCCTCCATTTTCTCCGGAATAGCGCCTAAAAGCTCGTAGCATACCGCTCCCTAATCGCTAGATTGGGCAGACCCGGTGACTGGGTACTCGTCCACCGGCAATCCCAATTGCAGACTGACATCTTCTAGAGTGATAGTGCACTCTCTACATATAAGATGGAACGTGTGCGTCTTGGGTCTCCACCTCTCGATCAATGCACTGATTAGTTTCGGGTCCACCTTGCATCCCCGGCCTACCGTCCCCACGTGTCGAAAACCCGCTTCCCGCAGGTAGTTCTCTACCAATGGTGATGGAGGACCATGCATATTCCGGATATTGCATTCCAATACCCGATCTACAGACTTTTATAACAAATAATAAATTAATAATTATCTAAAAATGCATAAATAAAAAATTCTTAAATAATATTTAAAAATTAAATTTAATACTTACCATTTTCATTTGTTCCACCGATATGTGATGCTTATCAAGACGAGTCAATTCTCCGGCCATTGCTGAAATCGTACAAATTTTTACGGTTTAAAAAAAATTTAAAAAATATTTTTAAAATTATTTAAAAAAAGGGAGTTAAGAGAAATTTAAGAGGAACTTGAGAGACAATTGAAATTAAATATGGATTTGAGGGAATTTTGGAAGGAAATTGAGAGGAAATTTGAGAGAGGATTAGTTTGTGAAAAAAAAAGGGTGGGGATATTTATAAATTTTTTTACCGTTGGGGGGGCCAACGGTCAAATTTTTGACCGTTGCAGCACTGTTCATGCGCGGGACAAATCGTGGCGCTGACGTGGACGCGACTTGCTGGCGCGTCCCTTGACATCGCACTGATGTGGACGCGATTTGCCGGAAAATAGATCATTCCGGTAAATAATTAAATAATGGACCCATTTTAATAATTTTAAAAAAAGGGTTTTTTTGTGTAAATTGCCCTAAATAGTTTACCCTTTATTTTTCAAAGTTTATGTTCTAAATGGATGTTTTTTACTTAAATTTTATTAAAAATAAAAAATTATTGTTTTCTTCAATACTGAAATAATGAAAATAATATAATACAAGAAAAAAAAGGTATTTAATAAAATTTGATATTGATTGTGAAGCTAAAAAATCATGGGATAATTTCTTTTTGGATAAGTGGTAGAGATGAGATTTGTAGAGGAATTGATCATAAATATTTTGTTATTCTGTGGTTCAACATAAAATTATAGATATTATTTAGAAAAAAATCATATAACCATATATTTTAGGGTGAGTGTTTGGTAAATTATTTAAGATGTGTTTTAAGAAATAAAATATAGCTTATAAATTAGACATTATATATTAATATATGTATACTAAAAATGAATTTGGTTATGATAAATAATGAGAAATTATTTAGTACGGAGTTTTTAAATTCCAAAAATAAATTTAAAAAGTTGCCAAGTGTTTTATATAATATAGTAAAATATTTTTTTTAAATACATGTCAATTTTTTGACATTATTAATAAAATAAAAAATATACTACTCATCTTATAAATAATAAAGTAAGGGGCCAATTGAGTCTTAGTTCAATTGACATAAATATTGTTATCAATATAGGAGGATATAGATTCGAATGTGTTAAAGTATATTATCTTCATATTTAAAAGTTAGAGAGGAATTTTAAACTAGATAATGAATTAACGAAGAAGATTATGAGTTACAAGTTGACTTTGTTTTTTCCTTTTATATTTGTTTATGAAAATAAAACTTAAAATTTGATTTTTATGATTGAAATTAAATTTAGTACAAATCAACTCGAGTACTCCACTGATGCCTTTTGTTTTTCATTTCAATAGGCTCACACCACGTGGTTCAATCATAGACACACAAAAGTTTCTACCTTATCCTATTTTTTATATAACCTCAAAATCAAAATATTTAATTATTAAAAAAATTAACAAATTTAAACTGAAACGAAAAACAAAACCATTAGAAAATGAATATAATTCAAACAAATTTAATTAAAAAATTAGTTTAAATTAAATAAATTCAAACTTAATTTTATTGTGTTTTAAAATTTAAAAATATAATTTAAATAACACAAGTAAAATCGAAAATCTAAAAAATATAAAATAGTATCCAATATCTACTAGGATGATAAAATATAAATCTAAACATATAACAACTATGTGTATATAAGTAATACTCAACTTCATCTAGTTGGACGCTCTTTCACGCACTCTCTTTAAAAACGAATTATTTTCCTAAATTTTGAAAGAAAAAAAAACCTATTTAGCCAATTAATTTTTTCCAGCATATTTAGCTAATTTAGTCGAAATATTAAGTAAAAAATAGTTAAAAGAAAATATAAAATATACCAAAATTTTTATTCCCAAGTTTATTTTACTGTTTAGGTTCGAGGTTTGAAACTATTCCTCCGTATTTAACATTAGGTAATATACAAAGTTTTTATCAATGTCAAATACTTGAAACAAAAGTATTTGTAGCATACAACTACGGTGACCGAAATCATGTTAGGCTTGATGCGGAAATCCCAGATCTAGACACAAGAGAAACACAAATTAGAAATAAAATGAGAATAAATAAAATTAGTTAAATAATAATAATAATAATAATAATAATAAAAGGATAGATTTGCCCTATGGAACCCTTGGTTAACTTGTAACCAAAAACGCCAATGATTGAGCGGCTCCCTACGAAACCCCTAGAAGAAGAACTTCTAGAAACACCGATGAACGGGAAAGAAATTTGAATATTTGTAACTCCGAAATATCCTCGAAAGTAACAAACTCCAAACTAAATAGCAAGAGAAGAATCACTCTACTCTCAAAAATTTACTTCACACAAATTTGGAAGAAAACAAATACTCTCTTTTTTATTATTCCCCTAATGTGTAGAAAGCAAGCCTATTTATAGGCAAATTACAAGAGTAATTGAATCCTAATAAAACTCTTTCAAGAGTAATTGAATCCTAATAAAACTCTTTAAAATTATCTAAGAAAATAAATAAATAATAACCTAACCAATAAAATTACTTAACTCATAAGTGATGTGTCTCAACCAATGAGAATTAAGTAAATAATAATCAGATACATAAAAGATTGATCCACCAATTCATGGGCTTTCACTATTCCAAGATTGGTCCAGTGAATTGCATTCCCGTATTTGTCAACGTCACGAACATGATTGTACAAGCCCAATTTTCATGCCCGGGCCCAATTAACCTCTAGCCCAAGCAAAAACAAAACACAAAACCTGTTAACAATTAAACCCAAACCCCACCAGCCCAACTAGCCTAACCCAACCCATTACAGAATAGGCCCAAACCCGAGGCCCAATGTCTTAGCCCAGCAAGTTAACAGCCAAAACTAGGGTTTCAGAGCGTCGCACCTAGTACTGCCGCCGCATGTCCCATCGGCCACTTGCCCCAGACCTACCGCCACTCCTATGGTAGCCACCAACTCCACCGCCATCGTCACATCACCTGCAAAGAAGATGGCAAACACGCAAGCAGAAACGAAGAAAAACCTATTTTTTCTCTTCTTTCTTTCGGCTATAAAAAGCCATCAAATATGTAATTTTGGGTTTTTTTTTCTATCGA
Organism: Gossypium hirsutum; assembly: GCF_007990345.1. Classification (NCBI taxonomy): domain Eukaryota; kingdom Viridiplantae; phylum Streptophyta; class Magnoliopsida; order Malvales; family Malvaceae; genus Gossypium; species Gossypium hirsutum. The sequence continues at coordinate 47,180,949 of NC_053446.1, read as the reverse complement.
TTTTGGTAACACAAAAACGAACATTAGCAGAGAAATATAAGAACAAAAAGCTTCAAGGTGATTTGGAGTTTTCTTTTTCGTTCATAGATATTTTAATTTTTTTATTTATTTATATTTCTTTTTTTTTCGTCTATTTATATATAAATCAAAGAAAGGAAAAAGAAGAGAACTCACCCGATTCGTTTTTGGTTGTGCCGTCGTTGGGATCTGCCCATCGTTGAAATCGGCCTCGAAAGTCTGAGTTAGGGGGTCTCTCCTTTGGATCTTTCGGTTAGAAGGGTTTTGCCTTCAATCGGGCCTTGGAGCAGGAACTAAATCGCCCTCTTGCACGAGGCCAGCCACCGCCCGTGGTGGCGCAACGGCGGTGCTGGTGACCCAAAGGCCTGGCTTTTGAGAGGAAATGTGGGGTTTTTTTTAGGGGATCAGTTAAAATGAATTTCTTTTTTTTTTCTTCAGAAAAATTGGGTTTAAATACCCAGATTGAAACGGTGCCGTTTAAGATAGGGGGATCCGCGCGTCGACCCGACCCAGGGGATCCGCGTGTTTTTATTTTTTAGGCTATTTGCGCGCGCAGTCCCCCTGATTTTGCAGCGTGTTACAATTTGATCCTTTTTCGTTATTTTCTCTTATTTTTAATTTAGCCCCTGCAATTTCATTTTTGTTTCGACTTGGCCCATTTCAACGCTGCGTTTTGGGTCTGTGGTTTATTTTCTGTTTCAGTCCTTCCATTTTTACGCACGTTGCAATTGGATCCTTTTCGTTTTCCTTTATTTCAAATTGGTCTTATATGTTTTATTTCATTTCGATTTAATCCCTTTTTTAGTATCTGTTATTATTTAGTCAATTTTTGTTAACTTTATTATTATTATTATTATTATCATTATATATTCATTAATAATTATTATGTAATATTAAATATATGTGCCATGTTATATTATTATTACTATATAAGTGTTTATACATTACATATATTTTATCTAATATATATAAATATTTTCATATGTATGCATATTTATGTACGTATATCTATATACCTTTTTTTCTCATGAATATATGTATACATACTTATATATGTATTTTACTTAATAATTTTAAAATACACCTATGTACATACGTTTTTTATATATTTTATGATTTTTATATAATTTTCTTTATTTTTATGTTCATTTATATATTTGTTTATATGTTCATTTTTATGCTTTAATTTATTTATTTTCTATGGAATGCATGATTGATTTATTATTCGTTTTGTTCATTTTTTTACATAATCATGTTTATTATTCCATCATGCACGTGAATATCATGTTTTTTTAAAAAAAGGAAAATATTTCAAAATAAGGCAATATGTAGCGTTTGGAAATTCGAGGAACGTGCCCTAAGGTACTAGGTTTCAATTTCTCGTTCGACCAAATGACTTAATATCCTTTTCAAAAATTTTCAAAATAAGGCAATATTTTGTGTTTGGAAATTCGAGGAACGTGCCCTAAGGTACTGGGTTTCGATTTCTCGTTCGACCAAATAGCTAAATATCCTTTTAAAAACTTTTCAAAAATAAGGCAATGTTTTGCATTTGGAAATTCGAGGAACGTGCCCTAAGGTACTGGGTTTCGACTTCTCGTTCCACCAAATGACTTAATATCCTTTTCAAAAATTTTCAAAATAAGGCAATATTTTGCGTTTGGAAATTCGAGGAACGTGCCCTAAGGTACTGGGTTTCGATTTCTCGTTCGACCAAATAGCTAAATATCCTTTTAAAAACTTTTCAAAAATAAGGAAATGTTTTGCGTTTGGAAATTCGAGGAACGTGCCCTAAGGTACTGGGTTTCGACTTCTCGTTCCACCAAATGACTTAATATCCTTTTCAAAAATTTCCAAAATAAGGCAATATTTTACGTTTGAAAATTCGAGGAACGTGCCCTAAGGTACTGGGTTTCAATTTCCCGTTCGACCAAATAGCTGAATATCCTTTTAAAAACTTTTCAAAAATAAGGCAATGTTTTGCGTTTGGAAATTCGAGAAACGTGCCCTAAGGTGCTGGGTTTCGATTTCACGTTTAGCCAAATTGCTAAATATCCTCTTGAATTTTAATCCATGCCATTCGAAATTTTTAGGATCGTATTTTGAATTTCTTTAAAGTTTTCAGCTTTTCGACGCTAAGACATTAAGTAATCAACTAGGTACCAATTTTGGGCGTATCGAGGGTGCTAATCCTTCCTCGTGCGTAACCGAATCCCGAACCCGTTTTTTTGGATTTCATGGACCAAAATTGTTGTTTTAATAAAAAACAAAATCGTTTATTAAAAACAACCAGTTTTCAAGGTGATCCAATCACACCTCATCAAAAGGATTGGTGGCGACTCCCGTTTTATTCGTTTTCGTCAAAACCCAAGTCGACCCCGTTTTCATCCAAAAAATGGTGTCAACAGCTTGGCAACTCCACTGGGGACTTTAAATAAGAGAGTCAAGCTACGAGTTGATTATTTCTTGTCTTTTTGTCGAAAGTTAAAAATTTGATTTAAATATACGATCTTCTCATTGCATTTCATTTGTTTTTAATTATAGCTTTCATTATGTTTTGTATTTTAAATTTTTATCTCTGTATTGCATTGCATGACCGTTGGTCACACCTTTTAAGTGGGAGTGAAAAGCTATTCTTTCGTGAGGTTTTCACCTCCGTGCAGGATAGTAGATCGCTTTCGGGATACATCTGTACCTATGTCTTCGTGAGATTTTCATCTCCGTGCAGCCATAGGGAAATGTATTCCCCTGTGCCGAACTCGGTCTGTATGAGCCTATAATGGGTGAAGATCGAGGAATCTGCTGGTTTGGGTACCCTTACTTTAGATCCAAACCATATATAGTGAACCTTAGGGACTCACCCTAGGTAGAACTACACCGAACCCTAGTGGTACCCTGATATGTGTTTTTATTCTTTCTGAATTGTTTTGGATTATATGTTTATATCTGATACTAATCTTTGATGTTTTACTTTGGATACATGACATTTTAACTGCATGGCATTTCATTACAAAAGGCGTTGATTCACATTCGATTTCTAGACAGAAAGCTTATCATGGAAAACGAATTTCTTGATAAGGCTGAAAACAATGCGGTTGTCCAAACATGGTCAGAAAGAACGCAACTTGAGAAAGGTGATAGTGTAACGGAGGGGTATATATCAGAATTATGGGACTTCACTTGTATCAACGTAACTCAGAATAATCTCTAAGACTTGAAAGAAATCTGGGCTCAGTGGGATGACAAGGTCAAACAGTTGTTTTACTACAATTATGGTGATTTGCCCTACTTGCTCGACATCAAAGTGGACGAGCATTTATTTCGAGCTTTGGCCCAATTTTGGAATTCTGCTTATAGCTGCTTCACCTTTGGGGAAGTAGACTTGGTGCCTACTGTGGAGGAGTGTACATCTTTGCTTCGTTGTCCAAGAATCCAGGTAGATAAAGTTTATGCTAGAACTGCCAATGTTCTCCCTTTTACAAAGAAGTTAGCAAAGATCACTGGAATGAACGAGCAATGGGTTACGGCACGAATCAAGCAAAAAGGAGAAAATAAATGTATCCCTTGGAGAAGTTTGCGAGATCAGATTTCAGCAAACCCTGATACAAAGAAGAAAGTCGATGTCCTCGCCTTGAGTATTTATGGGCTGGTTATTTTCCCCAAAGCATAAGGACATATGGATGAAACAGTTACAAATTTGTTCAATCAGCTTGACAGGGGGGTTACACCCATCCCAGCAATTCTGGCCGAAACGTTCAGATCTTTAAGTGCATGCCGGAGTGCGGGCGGAGGAAGATTCATTGGTTGTGCACAGCTCCTGTTAGCTTGGTTCTACAGTCACTTCTGGAAGGTGGATAAGATTTCTTACAAAGTATTCTCTGAAATGTATTCTCCTTTGAAAGAATTAGCAGCGACGCCAAGACCTGACGATATTTCTGGAGAAAGGTGGATGGCGATCCTTCAAAATCTCCGAGATGAAGATGTTGAATGGAAAGCTCCTTGGATGGTGGCTGACGAGATTTTATATCGATGTGGAGACTTCCATTGGGTTCCTTTAATCGGAATTTGGGGAGCCGTTGGATATACCCCTCTGCTCGTATTAAGACAGTATAGATCAAGATAGTTCATACCGGCAACGCAAGGACTGGCCGAATGTGAGTTTTCTTATGGAGATAATAACTACAAGGGAAAGATTAGAGAAATGTCCAACGCTTGGAAGCAAACTCACCGGATGAAAAGATTTACCGTTGGGGCAATGATGACTCCTGAATATCATGGGTGGTGAAGTAAGAGAATTAACGACAATATTCCTGAACCAAGTCACAAAGGTAGTCAGTTAATGGAGGATCATTTATGGGTCATCCCTTTTGAACTGGAAATATTAAAGCAAGACTTTGAAAGAAGAAATGCAGAATTAGAAAAGCAGATAGAGCGAATAGAGAAAGAAAAAATGAATTTAAGATTGGATGTAGATGTTCAGAAGCTTAAGGCGGAGCAACTAAGAAAAGGGAAAGCTAGGGTTGAAGAAGATCTTGATAGTTTAAAAACAGATTACAAGAAGATGCGGCTATCAATAAGGACTGCCAGGTTGGGAAAAACTTCAGAACAGTGGCGCAAAGAAATTCAAAAAGAGAATAATAAGGCTGATGAATGGGAAAGGAGGTTCCAATAAATTCAAGCACAGAACGAGACTCTGAAGAGGAGTTTGTCGGAGAACCAGAAAGAGAAATGGGAGCTAGAGAACAGAGTGACTGAATTAGAAGGATCTCTTCATCGGCACCGAAATCGAAACTCTGTGATGGAATTGAGAGCAAGCCTAAATAGAATTGAAAAGATGAAAGAAAGAACTGAAGAGTTAGAGGCAGCATTGCAGAATTGCGAGATCCGGATCGAGTATTTGGAAGCGAATGAAGATCGTCAAAACGAGTAGTTGCACTACTTTCAGAACCAAGTTAGAGATAGGGATCACATTATGGGAGAAGCTGTGGCTCAAATTCGAGAGGTTGCGGATTATCTGCAGACACTAGTGGTGCAAGCTGATACGCTAAGTGTGAAATATGAGTTGGAATCAAGCCGAGGAAAAGAGCTAGCTTCATTACTTAAGAAGATTAGAATTTTGAGCATTAGGGCAAAACCGTATATGTAATCTGACTTATGTAAAGAATTTTGTTTTTCTAATAAATTTTTCTAAATGGAATTGAATCAAAGTCAATGCCTTTTCTTTCGCATTCATTTCATGCATTGCATCACATTATATGCATTAACAACCATTAAAGGACACTAATTGAATAAAATTATTTCAGTTAACCTAGAAAATCGACACTATTACGGCACCCGTGCTAAATCAAAAATTATGGATCAAAGGATGGAAAAACTAGAACGGCTTCAAAAGGAAATGAAAGACCAGTTGCAGGTGCAAATGAAGGAACATATGGAAAAGATCCAGAAAGACATGGTGCAAAAGATGAAAGAGTCTCAAGATGACCTAATGACTAAATTGACGCAATTAATAGCTAAGGGAGCGGATAAAGGGAAAAGTCCTGTGATTTGCGATGAAGAAGGAAACAATGATGAGCCACTTTTTCCTCTAGGATTCACACCTCCGCAAGCGCAAATTCAGATTGAACCACATCCACGAAGACCTTCTGTTTCGATTAGGCCTCAGCACTTTCAAGGTGACGCTTCAATACCGAAGAACCTTCAGGTCAGATTTGGTTCTAGTCCTGGCGATAATCTGGTTGTCCCGAACTTCGATGAAGTAGTTGAGAAAGACAAGATGAAGAAAGAGTTACCAAAGCAGTTTGAGGAGAAATGGAAATGGATTGAAGAGAAGTTTAGGGCGATAGAAAGTATCGACAGCTATCGTGGAATAGATGCGAAAGATCTGAGCTTAGTTCTGGATTTGGTGCTTCCTTACAAATTTAAGATGCTGGAATTCGAGAAATATAATGGGACCAGCTGCCCAGAAGCTCATATCACTATGCTGCAGGAGAATGGCGGGGTATATTAATAATGATCAATTATTAATACACTGCTTTCAGGATAGTCTTATTGGTGCGGCATTAAAATGGTACAATCAGCTAAGTCGGACCAAAATTGCTACTTGGAGAGATTTGGCACAGGCATTCATGAGACAATATAATCATGTCTCAGAAATGATGCCTGACAGGATAACTCTGCAGAATTTGGAGAAGAAATCAAACGAGAGCTTCAGACAATACGCACAGAGGTGGAGAGAAGTGGCAGTGCAGGTGCAACCACCTCTTTTGGAAAAAAAAATGACGACGCTTTTTATTAATACATTGAAAGCCCCATTCATCACTCACATGTTGAGAAGCGATTCAAAGAATTTCTCCGATATAATCATGAGCGGCGAAATGATCGAGCATGCTATTAAAAGTGGAAGAATAGACGGAGGGGAGAGTAATAAAAGGACAGCCCCGAGGAAAAGAGAAAATGAAGTGAATAATGTGAATGCTTACAGTAAATCAATTACTGTAAGTCAACCAAGGAAAGCGATCATTAATCAACAGGGCTCATCGAAACAAGAGTCGGGAATGAGGCAAAATACTGAGAAGCCCCAGTTCACTCCCATTCCAATGACATATAAGGAGCTGTACCAGAATTTATTTAATGCACATGTTGTCGCTCCTCGTTACTTGAGTCCTCTACAACCCCTATATCCAAAATGGTATGACACAAACGCTCAATGTGACTATCATGCCGAAAATTCAGGACACTCGATAGAAAATTGTACTGCTTTCAAGAAGGTAGTGGAGGGACTTATCAAATTGGGTGTTGTCAAATTTGGTAACTCACCCAACACAGAAAGTCCGTTGCCCAATCATGATGAAGGGGTGAACGCGATAATTGAAAATGGAGGAAGGAGAGTCAAGGCCAATGTAGGGGAGATAAGGACCCCCCTTGAATGGGTTTGGAAACAAATGGTGAAAGGAGGACGCATCAAGCAAGATTTAATAGAAAAGCCTGAAGGAGCAAGTAAGTTTTGTGAGTTCCACGCAGAAGAAGGCCACGACATCCAAAAATGTACCGAATTCAGAGCCATGGTGCAAAACTTGATGGATAACAAAGAGTTGGAGTTTTATGAAGAGATTAATGGACTAGAAGAAGGAGAAGTTTATGCTACAGAAGAAGGATCCACGGGGAAAGCCCAAAAGGCTAATCACCCAGTGGTAATTATTTCAAAACCAATGAGCAGAGAATCTGGAATTCAAATAGCGTCAAAGGTCATAATCCAAAAACCTGTATTCTTTCCTTACGAGGATAGCAAAAAGGTTCCTTGGAATTACGACTGCAATGTGACAATTCCAAGGAAAGAGAGCTTGGTAAACGCTTCAAGAGAAGATGAAGGATTCTATACACGAAGTTAAAAACGCTATGATCCGGCAAACGCAAGAGTGGAATCCGGAAAAGGAAAAGCCTTAGCAGTTGAGTTGGGAAAAGCAAAAACAGAAAAAATTGAACCGCGTGTCAATCAGCCGGTAACTGAAAATGAGGCTAGATAATTTCTAAAATTCTTGAAATATAGCGAGTACAGCGTGGTAGAACAATTGCATAAACAACCGGCTCGTATCTCGGTGCTTGAGTTGCTTATAAGTTCAGAGATACATCGTAATGCGTTGATTAAGGTGCTAAATGAAACTTATGTCGCTCACGATATCTCAGTGAATAAGTTGGACCGCTTGGTTAACAATATCAGTGCCGACAATTTCATTTTCTTTAATGATGATGAAATACCGCCAGGGGGAAGAGGAGCCACCAAAGCATTACATATCACTTCTCGTTGCGGGGAGTATGCGTTAGCAGGAGTGCTAATTGATAATGGGTCAGCCTTGAATGTTTTACCCCTATCCACCTTGAAAAGGTTACCGATGGATAGCTCTCACATGAAATCATGTCAGAATATAGTGAGAGCATTCGATGGTACTGAAAGGAAGGTGATGGGAAGAATAGAAATACCCCTCTTGATTGGCCCGAATATATACGAGGTGGATTTTTTAATGATGAATATCAAGCCTTCGTATAACTGCTTGTTAGGAAGACCCTGGATTCATTCAGCAGGAGCAATGCCTTCATCATTACACCAGAAGTTGAAATTGGTAACAGAAGGCCGGTTAATTACGATTGACGCTGAGGAAGACATCATTGCATCGGTAACCAGTGACGCACCATATTTGGGAACAGATGATGAGGCGGTTGAATGTTCTTTTCGATCCTTAGAGTTCGTAAATGCAACCTCTGTTATTGAGGGAAAGAAGATCCCGATGCCCTGCATATCTAGAGCCACGAGGACGGGACTACAAATGACAGTTGGGAAAGGAGCTATGCTCGGAAGGGGACTGGGAAGATGTCTTTAAGGAAGGATAGAGGCACCAGTGCTGAAGGACAAGCAAGACCGTTTTGGTTTAGGATTTAAACCAAATGCTAAGCAAAGAAGAAAAGAGTTGGAGAAAAGACAAGAGAGAAGGAATGCGCGTTTGAATGGAAAAGAAGTTGATTGGGAACCGATGGCTTTCCCCCACATATCTAAGACCTTTGTATCGGGAGGAATTATGTGTTCTGGACTGCGGACTCCAAGAAGGGAGATCACAGAGGAAATGCTAGGAAACTTGAACATCAATGCCATATCTGAAGAAAAATCTGAAGAAGGAAGTACATCAGGCATCTATCTCGTTGAACCTGAGAGTGTTTTAAACAATTGGACTGCAGAAGAAATGCCTGAAGTTTTTAGAGCTTTTTCAGAGTAATATTCAAAACATTCTTTCATTTCATTCGTGACCATATTAAATAAGAATCCTTAAATTCATACATTCCTTGTACATTTTTCGGTATTTATAACAGGTCCCAAGACATCAATGACATGAGTGACCCTACTATGGACTTAGAAAATCCTTTCGAACGAGATATGTGTTTAGAGGAATCTCAAGATTTTGAAGATAACATAGATTGCAACCTATCTCCGGACTTGTTGAGGATGGTAGAGCAGGAAGAGAAACAAATCCTACCTCACAAGGAGACAGTAGAGACGGTGACCCTGGAAGAGGGAAAGGTGGTGAAGATTGGCACATGCATAGCTGAAGAAGTAAAACAAGACCTCATTGAGTTGCTTCGAGAATTCAAAGATGTCTTCGCATGGTCATATCAAGATATGCTGGGGCTAAGTACTGACATTGTAATTCACTGACTTCCTATAAAGGAAAATTGCAAACCAGTTCAGCAAAAACTCCGAAGAATGAGGCCAGATGTTATATTAAAAATAAAAGAGGAGGTGCAAAAGTAATTCGACGCTGGATTCCTGCAAGTGGTCAAATACTCCGAGTGGGTGGCCAATATCGTTCCTGTCCCTAAGAAAGATGGGAAGGTATGAATGTGTGTGGATTATAGAGATTTAAATAAGGCTAGCCCAAAAGATAACTTTCCCTTGCCGCACATCGACACCTTGATAGACAATACAACAGGGCATTTACTGTTTTCTTTCATGGATGGTTTCTCTGGATATAACCAATTTAAGATGCATCCTGAGGATATGAAGAAAACTACATTCATAACCCTATGGGGAACCTTTTGCTATAAAGTGATGTCATTTGGGTTGAAAAATGCAGGGGCAACGTATTAGAGGGCCATGGTAACACTGTTTCATGATATGATGCATAAGGAATTAGAAATCTATGTTGATGACATGATTACGAAATCTAAAACGGAAGATGAACATGTGCAGGTCCTTAAGAAATTATTTAGTAGGTTGAGAAAATTTTAGCTAAAATTAAATCCAGCAAAATGCGCATTTGGGGTCAGATCAGGAAAATTGCTTGGGTTCGTGGTCAGTGAGAGAGGAATCGAGATTGATCCTAACAAAGTAAGAGCAATACAAGAATTACCTCCGCCGCGTACTCAAAAAGAGGTTCGAGGTTTTCTAGGATGACTGAACTACATCGCTTGGTTTATTTCACAATTAACCGAGAAATGTGACCCCATATTTCGTCTCCTTAAGAAACATAATCCAGGTGTATGGGATGAGGAGTGCCAAAAAACTTTTGAAAAAGTGAAACATTACTTGTCCAACACCCCAGTGCTGATGCCACCTTGCCCAGACAAACCGCTCATACTGTATTTGGCAGTATTTGAAAATTCCATGGGATGCGTGCTTGGTCAACATGATGAGACAGGACGAAAATAAAGAACAATCTACTATCTCAGTAAGAAGTTCACCAAATACGAAACAAGATATTCACCAATCAAGAAGTTATGTTGTGCCCTGATCTGGACAACTCGGAGACTGAGACAGTACATGTTGTACCATACAACCTGGCTAATTTCTAAATTGGACCCCTTGAAATACTTGATGGAATCAACCGCTTTGAATGGAAGAATAACCTGATGGCAAATTCTCCTATCTGAGTTTGACATAGTCTATGTGAACCAGAAGGCTGTAAAAGGAAGTGCAATAGCGGACTTCCTGGCAAGTAGAGCGCTGGAGGATTATGAACCCTTGAACTTTGATTTCCCAAATGAAGATTTGATGTATGTTGCAACTATAGAAAAAGATTTCCAAGAAGGTGGTCCTTGGAAGCTAAATTTTGATGGAGCTTCAAATGCTATAGGCAACGGAATCGGGGCAGTACTCGTGTCCCCTAATGGAGATCATTACCCTTTCACTAGCAAATTGGATTTTGATTGTACAAATAACATGCCTGAGTATGAAGCTTGCATTATGGGCATCCGAGCAGCCATAGAGCGGAAAATTAAGGTGCTAGAGATATATGGGGACTCTGCATTAGTAATTTACCAGCTCAAAGGGGAATGGGAAACAAGAGATCCCAAGTTAGTCCGCTATCGAAAATTGGTTATGGAATTGATGGAGGAATTTTATAGTGTCACCTTTAGTTATCTCCTACGAGATGAGAACCAGATGGCTGATGCTTTGGCTACCCTGGCTTCTATGTTCAAAGTGAACAAGCTAGAGGATATGAAGCCTATCCAGATCAGCATTTATGAGGCTCCAGCCCATTGTTGCAACATCGACAATGAAGGAAAAAAGGATGATCACCCCTGGTACCATGACATATTACGATATGTGAAGAGTCGTGAGTACCCTGACCATGCGACGGAAAATGATAAGAAGATATTGAGGAGATTAGCCATTGATTATGTCTTGGATGGGGATATCTTGTATAAAAGAGGAAAAGATCAAGTATTGTTGAGATGTGTGGATGCTGTCGAAGCTAAAGAAATTTTGGAAGAAGTGCATGAAGGTATCTGTGGAACGCATGCCAATGGCTTCACGATGGCCAGACAAATTATGAGATTTGGGTACTATTGGTCCACCATGGAAGGGGATTGAATTAATTATGCCAAAAAGTGCCATAAATGTCAAATTTATGGTGACAAAATGCACGCACCACCGTCACCTCTTCATGTTATGGTTTCTCCATGGCCTTTCTCCATGTGGGGAATGGATGTTATCGGGCCAATATCTCCAAAGGCTTCTAATGGGAATTGTTTTATCTTTGTGGTTATTGATTACTTCACTAAATGGGTGGAGGCTACTTCGTATGCAAACGTCACGAAGTCAGCAGTTAGCAAGTTTCTGAAAAAAGAGATCATATGTCGATACGGGATGCCTGAAAGGATCATATCCGATAATGCACTGAACTTGAATAACAACTCAATAGGGGAAGTTTGTAGTCAGTTCAAGATCAGACACCACAACTCGTCACCGTACCGTCCAAAAATGAATGGTGCCGTGGAAGCAGCTAACAAAAATATCAAGAAAATTGTAGGGAAAATAACTGAAACCCACAAAGACTGGCACGAATTACCTTTTGCTCTTCTGGCATATCGTACCTCTGTTAGGACCTCTACGGGGGCAATGCCGTTTTCTTTAGTCTATGGGATGGAGGCAGTTTTACCCATAGAAATTGAAATCCCTTCTCTCCGAGTATTAGCTGAACTAAAGTTAGATAAGGCGGAATGGATTCAATCTCGATATGACCAGCTAAACTTGGTAGAAGAAAAGAGGTTAAAAGCTATTCGTCATGGTCAGATGTATCAGAAACGAATGATGCGAGCCTATAACAAAAAAGGTTCGTCCCAGAGAATTTTACGAGGGGGACTTGGTTTTGAAAAAGATTCTTCCTCTACAAAAGGATTTTAGAGGAAAATGGATGCCAAATTGGGAAGGTCCATATGTGGTTAAAAAGGCCTTTTCAGGAGGAGCTTTAATCTTGAGCGAGATAGATGGTAAAAGCCTACCAAATCCTGTGAACTCAGACTCAGTCAAGAAATATTTCACTTGAAAAAGGGGTCTAAAAAAAAAGGAGAGACCAAGGTGAAAACCCGTAAAGGGCGCCTTGAGACCAAAGGGGATTTGAGTTGAAAACCTGAAAAAGGCGGCTCAAATTTTGATGCGGCATGAGGTGAACGGAACAACTCAAGTTTTGATTAAAAATCTGGGGCATGTGTTGGTCTCGCTATACCTGAATCACAAGAAAGGGTAGGCGACATCTTGGGATATCGACAAAATACTGTAGATTCCCTAAACACATATTAAATGGTCTTTAGAAAACCTTATGCAGGGAAACTCGTGCTGCGATATCTGGGGCATCTGTTGTTATCTTATATTCTGAATCTTGGCAAAATTCATTGTCTTGATTGATGTATTCATTTCAAGCTTTGTTCCCCAATAAAATTTCATTTTGTCTATTTTCATCTTATCTTAGCAAAATTTGAGATTTGTTCTCAATAACATATTGTTTGTTTGTTGCGATAATCTTTCAATAGACTGAATGTTCAAGCAAATGAGTTTTGCATATTACTCTAGAAATTTCTAAATAATGAAGGAACCTGAAACAGGACCGTTGTTTAGAACACACCAAATTTGAAATGTCTAAAAGGAAAAAGTCTAAATCAGGACTATCCTTTTAAACTTTGTTGTCAAATGTGGATAAAACAAAATGACAAATGTCGTGCTAGGTGACAAGGCTTCAATGAACAAGCAAGCAATAACCACCAGGCAATATGAAGAGGTTTCTTCGAAGAAGAAATTCCTCATTTTGTGCATGAGCATTTGATATGACACTTTGGGAATAAGATAAAGGACCAAAAGCTTCACGTTCTGTATCCTTGAATTGCGATAGGAGAAGATTGAAAAAGCCGTATCTTTTTACCCTTGGGTTACAGTGGGAGATTGGTGGTGCAAATTTTTATGTCCCAGTGGGTTGAACTTTGACGTTCACAGTGGGGGACAACTTGGCTAAGTGTTCCTTTAGCAAAGTTAGTCAAGCAAGAGGGTGCTGTAACACATCAGATACAAAGCCTTAATAAACTTCAAGTAATGATGATCTAAGCGAAATCATTCACGAAAAATAAAATTCTGCATTCATGCAAACACCATTCACACATGTCTAGTTAAGAGCATTTGTTTCATTTTGATTATGTCATCCTAATCATTAGGCATAATTAGGTTCATTATACAAGTATTATTTCTCTGAGATTACAGTGGAACAGATTGAAGAATTTCAAATCTTATCTCCCTGAGATTACAGCGGAGCAGATCAAAGATAGTAATCATATCTCTCTGAGATTACAGTGGAGCGGATTAAAGGATCTTATCTCTCTGAAGTTACAGTAGAGTGGATCGCATCAGGTCTTATTTCCCTGAGATTACAGTGGAACAGATCGAAGAATTACAGATATTATCTCCCTGAGATTACAGCGGAGCAGATCAAAGATAGTAATCCTATCTCCTTGAGATTACAGTGGAGCAAATTAAAGGATCTTATCTCTCTGAAGTTACAGCAGAGTAGATCGCGTCAGGTCTTATCTCCTTGAGATTACAGCGGAGCAGACCGAAGAATTGCAGATCTTATCTCCCTAAGATTACAGCGGAGCAGATCAAAGATAGTAATCCTATCTCCCTGATATTACAGTGGAGCAGATTAAAGGATCTTATCTCTCTGAAGTTACAGTAGAGTGGATCGCATCAGGTCTTATTTCCCTGAGATTACAGTGGAACAGATCGAAGAATTGCAGATCTTATCTCCCTGAGATTACAGCGAAGCAGATCAAAGATAGTAATCCTATCTCCTTGAGATTACAGTGGAGCGGATTAAAGGATCTTATCTCTCTGAAGTTACAGTAGAGTGGATCGCATCAGGTCTTATTTCCCTGAGATTACAGTGGAACAGATCGAAGAATTGCAGATCTTATCTCCCTGAGATTACAGCGGAGCAGATCAAAGATAGTAATCCTATCTCCTTGAGATTACAGTGGAGCGAATTAAAGGATCTTATCTCTCTGAAGTTACAGCAGAATAGATTGCGTCAGGTCTTATCTCCCTGAGATTACAGCGGAGCAGACCGAAGAATTGCAGATCTTATCTCCCTGAGATTACAGCGGAGTAGATTGAAGCTAGTAATCCTATCTCTCTGAAGTTACAGTGGAGCGGATTGAAATAAAGGATCTTATCTCTCTGAAGTTACAGTAGAGTAGATCACATCAGATTGAAGCCAGGGATCTTATCTCCCTGAGATTACAGTGGAGTAGATTGAACCTAGTAGTCAGATCTTCTGAAGTTGCAGCGGAGCAGATTAAAACCACAGATCTTATCTCTCTGAAATTACAGTAGAGTGGATCGTATCAGGTCTTATATCCCTAATGTTGCAGTGGAATGGATCGAAGCAACAAGGCACAGTGGACTGGAAGAAAGCTACTTAAAGAAAAGCGTCAAGAGGAGTCAAGACTCGGCAAGACCGGGCAAAAATTGGTCTTTCCTAGTCTTTGCTTTGTTCTCGTTACACGACAACGAGCAAAGAGGGGCAGCTGTACAAGCCCAATTTTCATGCCCGAGCCCAATTAACCTCTAGCCCAAGCAAAAACAAAACACAAAACCTGTTAACAATTAAACCCAAACCCCACCAGCCCAACTAGCCTAACCTAACCCATTACAGAACAGGCCCAAACCCGAGGCCCAATGTCTTAGCCCAGCAAGCTAACAGCCAAAACTAGGGTTTCAGAAAGTCTAAAACCCTAGCGCCGCACCTAGTACTGCCGCCGCATGTCCCATCGGCCACTTGCCCCAGACCTACCGCCACTCCTATGGTAGCCACCAACTCCACCGCCATCGTCACATCACCTGTAAAGAAGATGGCAAACACGCAAGCAGAAACGAAGAAAAACCTATTTTTTCTCTTCTTTCTTTCGGCTATAAAAAGCCATCAAATATGTAATTTTGGGTTTTTTTTCTAGCGATTTTGGTAACACAAAAACGAACATTAGCAGATAAATATAAGAACAAAAAGAGTCAAGGTGATTTGGAGTTTTCTTTTCCGTTCATAGATGTTTTAATTTTTTTATTTATTTATATTTCTTTTTTTGTCTATTTATATATAAATCAAAGAAAAGGAAAAAGAAGAGAACTCACCTGATTCGTTTTTGGTTGTGCAGCCGTTGGGATCTGCCCATCGTTGAAATTGGCCTCGAAAGTCTGAGTTAGGGGGTCTCTCCTTTGGATCTTTCGGTTAGACGGGTTTTGCCTTCAATCGGGCCTTGGAGCGGGAACTAAATTGCCCTCTTGCGCGAGGCTGGCCACCGCCCGTGTTGGCGCAACGGCGGCGCTGGTGACCCAAAGGCCTGGCTTTTGAGAGGAAATATGGGGTTTTTTTTAGGGGATCAGTTAAAATGAATTTCTTTTTTTTTTCTTCAGAAAAATTGGGTTTAAATACCCAGATTGAAACGGCGCCGTTTAAGACAGGGGGATTCGTGCGTCGACCCGACCCGACCCAGGGGATCCGTGTGTTTTTATTTTTTGGGCTATTTGCGAGCGCAGTCCCCCTGATTTTGCAGCGTGTTACAATTTGATCCTTTTTCGTTATTTTCTCTTATTTTTAATTTAGCCCCTGCAATTTCATTTTTGTTTCGACTTGGCCCATTTCAACGCTGTGTTTTCGGTCTGTGGTTTATTTTCTGTTTCGGTCCTTCCATTTTTACGCGCATTGCAATTGGATCCTTTTCGTTTTCCTTTATTTCAAATTGGTCTTATATGTTTTATTTCATTTCGATTTAATCCCTTTTTTAGTATCTGTTATTATTTAGTCAATTTTTGTTAACTTTATTATTTTAACGTTACCATTATTATCATTATTATTATTATTATTATCATTATATATTCATTAATAATTATTATGTAATATTAAATATATGTGCCATGTTATATTATTACTATATAAGTGTTTATACATTACATATATTTTATCTAATATATATAAATATTTTCATATGTATGCATATTTATGTACGTATATCTATATACCTTTTTTTCTCATGAATATATGTATACATACTTATATATGTATTTTACTTAATAATTTTAAAATACACCTATGTACATACGTTTTTTTATATATTTTATGATTTTTATATAATTTTCTTTATTTTTATGTTCATTTATATATTTGTTTATATGTTCATTTTTATGCTTTAATTTATTTATTTTCTATGGAATGCATGATTGATTTATTATTCGTTTTGTTCATTTTTTTTACATAATCATGTTTATTATTCCATCATGCACGTGAATATCATGTTTTTTAAAAAAAGGAAAATATTTCAAAATAAGGCAATATGTAGCGTTTGGAAATTCGAGGAACGTGCCCTAAGGTACTGGATTTCGATTTCTCGTTCGACCAAATGACTTAATATCCTTTTCAAAAATTTTCAAAATAAGGCAATATTTTGCGTTTGGAAATTCGAGGAACGTGCCCTAAGGTACTGGGTTTCGATTTCTCGTTCGACCAAATAGCTAAATATCCTTTTAAAAACTTTTCAAAAATAAGGTAATGTTTTGCGTTTGGAAATTCGACGAACGTGCCCTAAGGTACTGGGTTTCGACTTCTCGTTCCACCAAATGACTTAATATCCTTTTCAAAAATTTTCAAAATAAGGCAATATTTTGCGTTTGGAAATTCGAGGAACGTGCCGTAAGGTACTGGGTTTCGATTTCTCGTTCGACCAAATAGCTGAATATCCTTTTAAAAACTTTTCAAAAATAAGGCAATGTTTTGCGTTTGGAAATTCGAGGAACGTGCCCTAAGGTGCTGGGTTTCGGTTTCACGTTTAGCCAAATTGCTAAATATCCTCTTGAATTTTAATCCATGCCATTCGAAATTTTTAGGATCGTATTTTGAATTTCTTTAAAGTTTTCAGCTTTTCGATGCTAAGACATTAAGTAATCAACTAGGTACCAATTTTGGGCGTATCGAGGGTGCTAATCCTTCCTCGTGCGTAACCGACTCCCGAACCCATTTTTTTGGATTTCATGGACCAAAATTGTTGTTTTAATAAAAAACAAAATCGTTTATTAAAAACAACCAGTTTTCAAGGTGATCCAATCACACCTCATCAAAAGGATTGGTGGCAACTTCCGTTTTATTCGTTTTCGTCAAAACCCAAGTCGACCCCGTTTTCATCCAAAAAATGGTGTCAACAATGATGACTTAAATTTGTAGCAACAAAGTCTTAGACAAAAGCATTCATCTTTGATTTTAATTGTCGTGCCTTGCTTCGAGTGATTGGACCATTAGGAAAAACAACCCCTTGAGTGTCACCTCCTTGGCTCGTATCATTCTCCCCCTCTTCAAGAAGATTCGTCCTCGAATCTGAACCTACATCAAATTCAAAAGGAGAAAGATCAGAAACATTGAAAGTAGCACTAACACTATACTCACTGGGAAGATCAATGCGATAAGCATTGTCATTTATTTTCTCGAGTACTTGGAATGGTCCATCCCCTCGTGCATCAAGTTTATTCTTTCTCTTAGAAAGAAATCGTTCCTTCCTCATATGTACCTATACCCAATCTCCAGGTTCAAACAAGACTTGCTTTCACCCTTTATTAGCTCGATGTGCATTGGACTCATTCTTTTTCTCAATGGCTTTATGAGCCTTCTCATGGATCTCTTTCACTAAATCAGCTTTCCTTTCACCATCTAAATTAGCAATCTCATTCAAAGGTAAAGGAAGCAAATCTAAAACAGTAAGTGGATTAAAGCCATATACAATCTCAAAAGGAGTAAAACCTATGGAAGAATGAACAGAACGATTATAAGAAAACTCAACATAGGGTATCCATTCTTCCCAAGATTTAACATTCTTACCTATTACGGCTCTAAGCAAAGATCCCAAAACTCGATTTACCACCTCGATTTGACCATCAGTTTGAGGGTGGCATGTAGTAGAGTAAAGTAGTTTAGTACCTAACTTACCCCATAACACCTTCCAAAAGTGACTAAGAAATTTTGCATCTCTATCGGAAACGATAGTCCTTGGGATTCCATGTAATCTCACAACTTCACGGAAAAATAGATCGGCAACATGGGTTGCATCATCAGTCTTATAGCATGGAATGAAATAAGCCATTTTAGAAAATCGATCCACAACCACAAAGATGCTATCTCGTCCACGCTTTGTCCTTGGTAAACCTATTACAAAATCCATTAAAATGTCAGTCCAAAGTGAACTAGGAATAGGAAGAGGAGTATATAGACCATGAGGCATCACAGTGGATTTAGCTTGTTTACAAGTAATGCAAGTAGAGCAAATTTTCTCAACAAGTTTTCGCATGTTAGGCCAATAAAAATGCTCATGTAAAACATCATAAGTCTTAGTGACTCCAAAATGACCCATAAGACCACCACTATGAGCCTCTCAAACCAACAATTCTCACATTGAACACTTTGGTAAGCATAGTCTATTATTTCGAAAAAGATAGTCATCATGCTTATAAAATTTTTGAAATGCACCATGTTCACATGCGTCATAAATGCTTGCAAAATTAGAATCAGTGGCATATAAATCTTTGAGATACTCAAAACCTAATAACTTAGTATGCAAAGTACTAAGTAAAGTGTACCTCCTTGATAAAGCATCAGCCACAATATTATCTTTACCTTTATTATACCTTATAACATAAGGAAAAGATTCAATGAATTCAACCCACCTCGCATGTCGCTTGTTTAACGTACCTTGTCCCTTTAAGTGCTTAAGTGATTCATGGTCAGTGTGAATCACAAACTCCTTTGGTAAAAGGTAATGTTGCCAAACTTCTAATGCCCTTACCAAGGCATACAACTCTTTATCATAGGTCGAATAGTTCAAATGTGCTCCACCAAGTTTCTCACTAAAGTAGGCTAGTGGTTTACTATCTTGTATGAGGACGGCACTTATACCTACACCAGAAGCATCACATTCAATCTCAAAGGTCTTTTCAAAATTAGGTAAAACAAGAATAGGAGTATTACACAATTTATCTTTAAGTTCATTAAATGCTAATTCTTGCTTATATGTCCAATGAAAAGATACATCCTTTTTAATAAGTGCAGTCAAAGGCGAAGCAATTGTAGAAAAGTTACGAACAAACCTGCGGTAGAAACCGGCTAACCCAAGGAAAGACCTTACCTCAGAAACAGTTTTAGGGATAGGCCATTCTTTAATTGCCTTTACCTTCTCCTCATCCACATGGATTCTTGTATAACTTATCACAAAACCCAAAAAAACAAGCTTATCCATACAAAAGGTGCATTTTTCAAGATTAGCAAAGAGTCGTTCATGCCTTAACACATCCAATACTAATTTAACATGCCCAACATGATCATTCAAAGTTTTGCTATAAATCAGTATGTCATCAAAATACACAATGACAAATTTTCCTAAAAAAGGTCTAAGTATGTGGTTCATTAATCTCATGAATGTGCTAGGAGCATTAGTTAAGCCAAATGGCATGACTAACCACTCATACAGGCCATACTTAGTTTTAAAAGCAGTTTTCCATTCATCACCTTGTTTCATTCTTATTTAATGGTAACCACTTTTTAAGTCAATTTTAGAGAAAATGCATGCACCATTAAGCTCATCCAACATATCATCTAATCGAGGAATTGGATATCGATACTTTACCGTAATCTTGTTGACAGCACGACAATCAACACACATTCTCCAAGAACCATCTTTTTTGGGATGAGAAGTACAGGGACCGTACAAGGGCTTAGACTCTCACGAATCAACCCTTTCTCTAAAAGATCTTCAACTTGCCTTTGCAACTCCTTAGTTTTTTCAGGATTGCTTCGATAGACTGGTCTATTCGGAATACTCGAACTAGGCACAAAGTCAATTTGATGTTCAATCCCTCGTAAAGGAGGTAATCCCTTAGGCATTTCTAAAGGAAATACATCTTCAAAATCCTGCAAAAGATCAACAAAACAACTAGGCAAATGTGTATCAGGGTTAGTCAAAACAAAGTTTTCCCTAAACCTAATAATTACAAATGTTTGTTTTGTACAAAGAGCAAATTTGATATCTCAAAACCTAGCGAATAAACTCACTTTCTCATCTCGTGACTTGTGTGTGCAATCACTCACCAATGTTGGGCCTTTAAGTTGGCTTTTAACACTAAGGGCCTCTTTACTCTCAAACTTTTTCAATGATTTTACCTCACTTCCCTTACCCATCTCACTAGCAAGTTTGAGCTGATCATTGTAGACTTCTTGAGGAGAAAGTGGAGCCAAAGTAAACTTCTTTCCAAGGAACACAAAGGTATATTGGTTAAGGAAACCATCATGATTTACTCATCGATCAAACTGCCATGGCCTCCCAAGTAATATGTGCCCAACTTGCATTGGAACAACATCACACAAAACTTTATCAGAGTATCTACCAATGGAAAATGAAACTAAGAATTGTTTAGATACTTTTACCTCCCCACTATCATTCAGCCATTGCAAGCGGTATGGCCTTGGATGCTTCACACAAGGTTGTCCACTAATCAAACATCTCGTGTGAAAAATGTTATCTCTTTGTTCGTGCCCTTCCTCTTTAAACTGGACATTTAAAGCCCTTCGAGCAACAAGTGCTTTCTCACCATACTTCAAGTATTCTTCATACTCATCATGAGTATGCACATCATCAGCATCTTCCAAAGGAGGCATCTCATCTTCGTTATCAGACTTAAAATCAACCTCGCCATCTTCTCGAATCACCAATGACTTTTTATTAGGGCATTCTCGAGCATAGTGACCCCTTCCTTGGCATTTGAAGCAGGTAATATCTTTTGGCTGCTTATTGGCACTAGGAGAAGTAGAAGAAGAAGATGGAGCTCGATTAGTAGAAGTAGAACCTTTAAGTGAATTAGGTATACCTCTATCTTTGGAGTAAGTTCTAGGCTCATTTGGCTTGAACTGTGCATCTCTCCCATTCCACAATCTATCATCTTGTTTTTGCCAATTTCCTCTCCAAGCAGGATTAGAAACTGAACTAACACCCCTCGTTGTCCCTTTCTTTCGTAATTGCTTTTCAATGGTGAGTGCAGTTTGAAACATCTCTTCAACATCCATGTAGTGTTGTAACTCAACTCGATTTGCAATCTCAGGCTTTAGGCCAGTAAAGAATCTAGCCATAGTCACCTCAGCCTCTTCAACAAGATTGGCTCTAATCTGAATAGTCTCCATCTCTTTGTAGTAGTCATCCACAGATCTATCTCATTGAACAAGATGTTGGAGTCTTTGATGGAGTTCTCGATAATAGTATGGTGGAACAAACCATTTTCGCAAGATGCGCTTCATTTCAACCCAAGTAGTAACAGGTTGCTCTCTATAAAGAATCCTGCTTTTACATAATTGATTCCATCATGTTAGTGCATAATTAATGAACTCAACGACAGTGTATGTTACCTTTTTCTCATCAGAGTAATTGTAACAAGCAAAGACTGCTTCCATCTTTTCCTCTCAATCAAGGTAAGCATCAGGATCATTCTTCCCTGAGAAAGAAGGAAATTTAGGTTTGGGGGTGTCATTGTTTCGTTCCAACCTTTCTCTAGGTACATACTCGGACTCAAAGTCATCATCAAAAACATGGTCCTCCCTTCGTTTAAAAGTTCAATCTCACGAATTTGATCGGCTTATAAAGGCTTCGTTCAACTTCTTGTAATTATCGGCAATGTATCTCTCTTGAGTTGTAAGTTTTGTATCAAGATACTCCCTTTGCTCTTGTAACATCTGGGTCATGCGATGTTCGAATTAAGTTTGCAACTTTTTCATCTCTTTTTGTAACAACTCGACCAAAGGATCGTTCTCTCTTTTTTGCTCATCCTCTTCATTTTTACTAGTTTGGGATCTAGTGAGCGGCATGGTATCTGTGAAAGATCAAACAAACAAGAACAAGAAAGAAAAAATAATAATAATAACCTCACTCGTTAGGTCTCAAAAAAATAACTCTCTGAATGATTCAAAACTTGTAAATATGTTTGGAGATGGTTACTAATCAAGATCAAATAACGGAGGTGCAAACTTCAAAGAGACAATGAAGACCCTAATTGCTCTAAGAGGCCAATAAACTTGACGAGGCAATTTGTAATGGAGGCTACACGGATGAAGGAATTGTGCGTGCCTTTAATATCTGCTAACACAAGAAGAAACAAAGTGTTAGAAAGCGTAAGAGAAACAAAAAAAACGTAGACCTGCAACGATCCCTAACTCTAGAGTCAAAGAAAAGCTTTAATAAGAAGAACACTTAAGAAAACTCTACCCAATTTAAAAAAAAAGTCGGAAACGTTTGGTGTCTTAAGATTTTCAAAAATTGAAGCTTTAATTATACTTGAGTCAAGAAAAAAAGAAGGAAAAGAAATTCAATTTTGGGAAAAATAAAAATAAAAACAATAACAATAATAGGAAAAGAAGAAACCTACGTATGAAAGGTAGGCAACTTTTTTTTTGCGGTTTTTTACACTTTTTGCTTCTTCTTTTTTTTGCAGTTTTTTTTGCGCTTTTGCTTTTTTTTTTAAAGAATAAGAGGAGAATAAACACAAACTTCAAAAAAAAAGAGAATCGACGAAACCGATGAAAAGTGTTTTTGGTATTTTGACTCGTTTCGGATTTGATTTTAGCTTCAAAAATAACACCGAATGGCCTGAAACTGATACCAACTGATGCGGAAATCCCGGATCTAGACACAAGAGAAACACAAATTAGAAATAAAACGAGAATAAATAAAATTAGTTAAATAATAATAATAATAAAAGGATAGATTTGCCCTATGGAACCCTTGGTTAACTTGTAACCAAAAACGCCAATGATTGAGCGGCTCCCTACGAAACCCTTAGAAGAAGAACCTCTAGAAACACCGATGAACGGGAAAGAAATTTGAATATTTGTAACTTCGAAATACCCTCGAAAGTAACAAACTCCAAACTAAATAGCAAGAGAAGAATCACTCTACTCTCAAAAATTTGCCTCACACAAATTTGAAAGCAAACAAATACTCTCTTTTTTATTATTCCCCCAATGTGTAGAAAGCAAGCCTATTTATAGGAAAATTACAAGAGTAATTGAATCCTAATAAAACTCTTTAAAATTATCTAAGAAAATAAATAAATAATAACCTAACCAATAAAATTACTTAACTCATAAGTGATGTGTCCCAACCAATGAGAATTAAGTAAATAATAATAATAATATACATAAAAGATTAATCCACCAATTCATTGGCTTTCACTACTCCAAGATTGGTCCAGTGAATTGCATTCCCGTATTTGTCAACGTCACGAACATGATGACTTAAATTTGTAGCAACAAAGTCTTGGACAAAAGCATTCATCTTTGATTTTAATTGCCATGCCTTGCTTCGAGTGATTGGACCACTAGGAAAAACAACCCCTTGAGTGTCACCTCCTTGGCTCGTATCAAGACTCATAAAATTTTCAATTAGATTGTCATACTATTTTTCAGAAAGGTACTAAGGGTGGATTTAGATGGGCAATTGAGTGCGGTGCGGTGCGTTTAGCTTACTTTTTGTCTCACGCTATAGTGTCGCTACATTATCTAATCTCACCATCATTATTATTTTTACATTAATCGCAGGTAAACGATACATTCATCCAAACTCACTCTAAGTGTTTAAAATTTTATTTTTTATTTTTTATTTTTATTCTTAATACTTGTTCAAGTTTTTAAGGAATCCCCAAGCCTTAAGTGGTTTGAGAAAACATTTTATGTATTTATTTTTATTTTTAAAAAATAACTTCTAGGTCAAGAATTTGATGTAACACGGTCATGAGCAATCAATTTTTTTCCAAACCAATTTAAATCTATCAAAAAAAAATATAATATAAATCGATTTTTTTTATTAGTTTGGTTTTGAAATTTAAAAATCGAGAACTAGCCGACCAAACCAAAAAAATCTATGCTGAGACAGACAAGACCACTAAAACTGACAAAACCGAAATATAAAAAAAAAACCAAATGTATCCATTTTTTCGGTTAAAACTGACTTCTTCTCACCCCTACCTCGTGCCTAATTTGGAAACCCAGTCGAACAAAGAGCACCACATTGGTCACCAGGATGATCCGAATGATCAATCATACAATCAAAGTGCATTTAAACTTGAGTTATAAACATCAATTAAATAATTCCAAACATCCACAAATCATTACAAACAAAAATCGAGCTCAATCAAGCCTTAAAACGTCAATTGTGAGTCTATTTTTTTTAAAATAGGAATTAAGTCTGGATACTAAATCCAATGTATCGATACATGGTCCCATGTCTCAAGACACAAAATTGTAGAAAAATAAGACTTTAAGTCATGCAAACATGCTTCAAAAGGTTTTCCAAACACACTAGACAATATTAGATTTGTCAAGTTTTGTCCTAATTAACCAAACATGGAAATGTAATCCAAATACACAGATATCCAACCAATTTTTCGAAAAGTGATGTATAAAGCACAATAATATGATATACGATAACAATACTTCACTGCATGTAAAATACAACTTAGCCAATTGATACCTTAAGAATGTGCAGAACACAATGATACAACGCTCCCAAGTGCATTAAGCTCATCCACATATACAACTATGTATATGTTATGACATGTCAATTATACCTAAAAAGTTTCCAATGTTATTTAATAAAGCTACTTTTAACATTAACACTTGTAATTCAACACAACAGTTAACACTTTGACACAACATTAATCATCAAAACATCAACTAAATTCTCGCATTTAACATATTTAATAATCATATAAAAAATTCAACATGTCAAATCATCACATGCTCAACTGCATCCTTAGTATAATCTCATTCAATTATTTCAATCACCAATAAACAATTTAATCACAAAATTATCGAATCAGAACCTAGGAAGTTTATTTAGACAAAAGCATAGAGTATATCTAAAATTAAAGAGCACAAACTGAAAACCGACTACTCCTTTAACACCTTACCCTTTCCTTTTGCCTTTGAATTTTTGACACTTTTTTCACTTTAAAACCACAATCAAAGCAAAAGAAAAAAAAAATCAAGTTAGACTATCAAGAATTAACTAACAAAAATCCTAAATTAACTAAAAACGGTACATTCAATGAAGTGAAACTAACTCTACTTTTCTAAGAACTCCATTAAAACCTCTCAACAACCCAATCCAATCTTTCTAAATTTGCCCTAATTTTAAGTCCCATTCTTCTTTTTATAACAAATTTACCATTATTTTTTAAATCATTTTGGTTAAAGTTGCCTTTAAAACCTAATAAATAACATGTTTTAATATATATTACTTTCTATTGTTCTTTATCACTTTTATCAAAAGAAACGCCTTCTATTTATTTTTGCTTCCCAATTTCAACTTACTTATTTGAGAAACAAGCATAATATTAATTTAATAGAGAAATCCACTAGTTTATCAACAAAATAAATTACTATAAATTTCAAACTTTGTGCAATAAATAATAATAAAACAAATTTTACTACCACCCTTTAATAAAATGTACTTTTAAGTTATCAATAAAATAACAAAATCTTATATTTCAACCAAATAAAATAAAGAAGGTAATAGAATTTACCTGATAATGTATCAAATAATTTTATATTTTGAAAATCTTATTACCAGAGGTAATATATTACCTTTTGTGAACCAAAACCCCTTAAGAGTTAAGCTTAACGTAGATTTGGCCAACTGAGGTGGCATGGCATGGTTAGAAGTGAGCAAAACTCGATTTGACTTCAAAAAATCAAAAAAAAAATCAAATTTTGAGTTAAATGAATCGAGTTATTCGAGTCTAACTCAAAATTTTTTAAAATTTCGAGTTCGAATTGAGTTTTATTTTTGAATTCGAAAAACTCGAATAATTCGAATATCAAACTATAATATTTTATATTTTTACCCCAAATCTTCAAACTTTTTTACTTTCCTCCCAATACTTTTACTCCCTCCCACTTTCCCTCCAAAACTTTTACTTCTCTCCTATCCCACCCCCATCTACCTCAAACTCATTTCCCCTCCCAATATTTTTTTAATATTTTCCCCTATTTACTTTCCCTCCAAAT
The DNA here is from genome assembly GCF_007990345.1 of Gossypium hirsutum. Classification (NCBI taxonomy): domain Eukaryota; kingdom Viridiplantae; phylum Streptophyta; class Magnoliopsida; order Malvales; family Malvaceae; genus Gossypium; species Gossypium hirsutum. The sequence goes on along the minus strand of NC_053446.1, from coordinate 47,154,538 downwards.
TTTTACTCTCCCAACCCTCAAAACTTTTTATTTTATCCCTAAATTTTTACTTTTCACCCTTTAACCCCAAATAAAAAATCGTCTAAAAAAATCTCTAAACCTAAATAGTAATAATTTTATTTATATCTACTATTTATATTATTAAATTAAATTTCATATTTTGTACTATTTATATTATTGAATTGTTTAATCATATTAAATGTTTATAAATTTCTGTTAAAATTTAATTATTGATGATGCCATAAAATACTTGTGTTAAAATTTTATGTTGATATCAATTTCACATTTTATCTTTAAGACAACTTTTATTAAAAATTCACATTTTTTATATTTCATATATATTTTAATTTCAAAATACATAGTGACAAAAATCAGAAGATAATTGAAGCAACTAAGTAAACAAAGAAGCTAACCCGTATATAAAAGATTAATAAATAAATTATGAGGAGATGAAAGTTAATAACAAATTTGATTACCGTGGGCAAATTTGATTACGGTGGAGGACATTGGTTACAAGGACCCAAAGTCATTTTTTAAAATTTAACTCGAACAAATATATTCGATTTGAATTACATCTCACTCGACTCGATTCGAGAAAATTTCAAATCGAATTAGGATGATAAAATATGATTTTTCAACTAGATTAACTAGAATTTTTTTCATTAGATTCGATTTGATTTGATTCGATCGAACGCTCATCCCTAAGCATGATTTTAGACAATAAATTTTTCACTTTGAGTCGACTTGACTTGATTCAACATCTAATTAAATAATTTTAAATTTTTATTTAAACTTAATCTAAATAGTCAAAAATTACTTTTTTTTTTAAATTTAATATATGAACTTAATTAATATATTAATATATATTTTTTAGGGTAAAACTACATCAAAAGTCACCCAACTATTGGCCACTTTTATTTTTTGGTCACTTAACTATCAATTTTTTTTAATTTGATCACTTAACTAATCGAAATTATTTTTCTGATCCATTTTCGTTAAGTGCTGTTAAATCTCTTGTGGGAGAGTGATGTAGTAGTTAATAAGTATAATAACCCTCAAACAAATGGCCGCAATTTAATCATCAAAATTTACCTTATTTTTCCATTTCCCCCATCGCTACTATATATCATCATTGCCCCCACCTCTTTCAAAAAAAAAAAGATTTCCTTTTTTTTTTCTTTTTATTTCAGCCTAATTTATTTTAAATAGTAATATATGTATACTCATTTTTCTAATTTTTTCCATTTATTTAGAGGGTTTTGAGGGATCACAGCCCATGATAATGTTTGAATATGCATTGGGTGTATCAAGAAATATGAATTAGAGCAAATATCGACCATGGAAACTAGTAAAATAGTGACAACAGACAAAGCTCCAAATCAAATCTACTATAATTAACTACAGCAAAACATGTTTTTAGCGGCATTTTTAATGGCGTTTGGATAAAAAATGCCGCTATAGATAAGCATTAGCGGCGCTTTTTGAAAAACACCGCTATAGATCGATCATTAGCAGCGCTTTTTAAAAACGCCGCTATAGGTCGACCATTAGCGGCGCTTCTTGAAATATGCTGCAAAAAAATTAAGCAAAACGTCATCGTTTCATGTTGAGCTTTAGTAGCATTAGCGGCGCTTTTCGAAAAACGCCACTATAAATCGAGTAGCGCGATTTTTGAAAAATGCTGCTATAGATCAAGCATTAGCGGCGATTTTTGAAAAACGCCGCTATAGATCGAGCATTAGCGGCGCTTTTTGAAAAACGCCACTATAGATCGAGCTTTAGCGGTGCTTTACCAAAAATGCCAAAAAAATATTTTATCTATCTATTTATTATTTAACTGGTTTATTTATATTAATTAAAATACAATTTATTTTTAATTGAATATTTAAATTCTTCAGAAAAAAATAATGACATGTAGAAAAAAATTGAAAGTAAAAACACAGAACAATATTTGTTAAAAATGAAAAAAATTAAAATACTATTATTTAAAATAATTTTAAAGTTTTTTAGGTACATGACTGATTGCTTTTTAATTTATATATTAAATAATTTCTTATATAATCGTAAAAGAGATAGTATTAATTTTAAAATATTGAATTAATTATCATTATAGTTTAAGGTTTATGATTTAGGGTATATAGTTTAGGGTTTAAAGTTTAGGAGTTACTATTTTAAGGTTTATGGATTATGAGTTTAGAGATTATAATTTATGGTTTAAGGGTTAGGGGTTAGGGTTTAAGGTTTAAAGGTTAAGGTTTATGTTTTATGACTTAGGGTTTAGATTAATTAGTGTTTTTTAACTTATATATTAAATAATTTCTTATATAATTGTAAAAGTGATAATATTAATTTTAATATATTAAAATTATGATTATAGTTTAAATTTTTTAAGAGATAATAGATAAACTTTATATATATTAAATGGTTAAAGATTTAAGGTTTACTTGAGATTTGTTAAATGATGAAATTTTATACAATCAATTAATGTTTTTATATTTAAAAATATTTAATTTAGACCATTTGATATATTTAAATATTAGATTTAAAAAAACATTGATAAATAATTAAAAAAAGTAACAGATTGATATTGATAGGTAACTATCTATTTTGGATAGGACCAAATTATAACAAATAAAAATAAAATACAAAAACTAAAAATTATAATTTTATCTAATTCTTTTAAATATTATTTAAAAGTTAAAAAAATATTTATTTAAAAAATAAAAATACAATAATTCAATATAAAAGTTGAAAAAAGTCGAGCGCAAGACACAATGTTTTGTAATTATATTTTTTATCCCAAAATTCCAAATGAAATCTCCTCTCCTTTTTTTTCCCTTCTTTTTCCCAAAATCGATTCCCCCCACCTGAAATCTTCTTTTTTCTCCATTTTATTTTTCCCAAACCATTTCTCCACTACCCCAATTCCCTTTATTTTTTCCCCCCAATTTCCCCAAATTGGCAGCCCTCTACATCTCCGTTGGATCGTATTGTAATGTGTTCGACACCTGAAATCTCTTCGTTTTTCTTGGATCGTATTGTAAGAATTACCTTCCCTCGTTCATTTCCCACTTTGTATTGTACATTCTTTTATCATTGGACGTGTCAGTTTGCACCATTTGGTAATTTCTTTTTATTAGGTATACGAGATAGTGGATAATGCTGTTGATGAGGCTCAAGCAGGTTTTGCAACACTTGGGACCGATACCACTTGGGTTGGGAAGAAGCCTTTGAGGCGCATCGGAGGAATGTCCGATGCTCTCTCCATTGCCGTCGATCTTGGTTTCTCTGTTCCCCCTCCTCCTTCTCAGGTTCCTCCTTTTTTCTTTTTCTTAATCAATTCCATTTGCTTTGCGTCTCATAATTTCTTTTCTTTTTGGTAGATTTTATTTATATTTAATTATTGGGTTTTATAAGTTCAATTTTCCAATCACGCAATTTCAAACTCCTCATTCCTCGCTGTAGTTTGTGTAATGAATTTGGGTTTTTGATGCTTAAGTTGAAATCGTTTGGCATTCCCCCCCCCCTCACCTTTTTAATGGTTAATTTTAAGAAGAGTTTAACGTTCAAAACCATATGATCTCTTTGCTGGAATTGTAAATTTAGGGTTCTATCCGCATTGTTTTTTTACTGCTGGTAAGGTTCATTGTTTGGCACTTTCGAATAATATTACAGGTTTACAGTTGACCAGAAGAAATTAAACTCTCGAGTATTTATTAGGGTTGGATTTATTATTGAAAATAAAATAAATGAGCAGTTCAATTACATGTTTGTTCGTTCAAAATAGGAATGATAAATAAATGGACAACTCACGCTAAAACCTTGTAGCTTCATATGTTTATGTAGTTTTCACTCCAATTTTTAGTATACATTTGAAAATATTTTAATGTAAAATTTAAAAGTATTTTGTAGAAAACAATGAATTTTGTTTTTAACTTAATCTTGCTGATTCAACTACAGTAATAACACGGAAATGAAGGCATCAATGAAAGGTGATTTCCCTAAGGGGGTAGTGAAGAGAAACAAGAAAGTTGCTTCTGCAGCTTTGATCAAGGGTCAATGGACAGATGATGAAGACAGGTGATATATAAAACAATGCATTTTCTTCATTTTCTTTTATAAGATTTATTTTTTGTTTTTCTTCTTCTTTAATAGGTTTTTCCTAGGGTTTTTCTTACTGTTGATATCTATTATCTATTTATAGGAAACTGATAAGATTGGTGAAACAATATGGAGTAAGATTTAGATTGTTTATATATATTTATATATTTAGAGTTTCAACTACCATGAATAAAGTCTCCACTATTCTTTGTAATAGGAGATGCAGTGCCTTGCTTCCACCCTTTGCATGCCTTTGTGGTAAGGAAATTTCAATGCATTTCCAATTAATTCTCTGAGATGATTAGGGCATGATTGGCTTACTACCAAGGACTCTAAGTGCAATGTTGCGAAAGCAAGGGCTTTATCTAGTATGTGTTCTAGGTCCATTCCCCAGTGACTTGCTTCGTACAAGCATATAATACTTTTGATATCACTAGTCAGTTCTTTAAACATATTATCATCGATCTTCAATTTGCTAAACATCGCATTGCATCAACTAGTGGTATGTGAAGTAATATTTCATTTATATAAGTGATAATAATATATTACACTTACCACAAGGCATTTTATAACTATGTGACCTGAAAATTTAAAATATAATTATAACTCTGTCCAAGTCGTTATCTTTATTATCCGTAAGGGGAGGCAACGAAATAAAAAGATAATACAAAAGATTTGATCAAAAATATATTCTCTATTGAATCATTCATAGAACTCATTAACCTGTACAATTGCATTATTTGATAACATCCATGCAATATATAGAAAATAAGCTATTAAGATGTAATAATTACTGAGTTGGTAAATGGAAGAGCCAAGAGGTTATTACAGTTGTTGCTTGGAGTGCCATGTTATTAGCTCATTTCCCCCATCTTTAACAATGAATTACCTTTAGCACGCGACTGTCCAGATTGCCTCATGATATCTTTTTTATGAATTTTATAAATATAGACTCATATGTGCAGCACATGACTTCCATTTTACAGGTGGTTTGGAATTTCTCTGCCACTACTTTCTGCAACAATTCCTTTTGATCTTTTTACTTGTCAATAGAGTTAGGAAGATAAGTGAGATTTTATTTCCGCTCTTATTAAGTTTTATGTCTGGTTTTAAAACTCCCATGACCCAGACCAAAATTCAACTTTCAAAGTTCTTATCAAAATGGTGCTGTAAACAATAATGGAACTACAGAAATGTGCATATCATTTATTGGTGATCCTTGAAGGCTTTGTTGTTTATATATTATTCATGGATTTCAGACCATATTGACCTGTTTGTGTTGATACCCTTGTGAGGTCCATGTCATTGGCTTATTTATTTTGTCCCAAGAAAATTGTGTTGGAAACAGAAACAAAAAATTTGTCCATAGCTAAGACGGTTCCCACAATTAGATATTGTCTTTGCCCTAACACATTGTATTCCTACTTTTCATATCACACAACCAAGATGACTTCATTTATCATCTGACTATTTTTCTCTTGCTTTATTATTTTGGCAGGATCGAATTATAGCTCGTCTGCAACAGCCGTATTCCCTAGATTGCATTCCCGTGGAAGCAGAATATCAGGTTTTTCATTCTTCTGGGGTTTAGTTTAAATATAAGCACAAAAAAAAAATTGAGATTTTGGTTCTTGTTTTCCTTGGTCTAGTGATGATTGCTTACAGGTTGAAAGTTTATTATAGTGGAACATGGGAACTAGACGTTTAGGTTGCTACTTTCATCATGCATTTTTGGTAGTTACTTTAAAGATGAGATTTACTTTTGTTTTCTTGAACCAGAATATTCATATCTGGTGAAGATCACCTGAAAAAACTTTCAACTTCACAATCTACCAAACATGATCCTGGATCAAGTACTTGTTGGTTATGAACATACTTTAAATATCAGTTTATTTGTTTAACTTTTTTCCCAATCTTGTCCTCAATTTGTATTTATCTGCTTTGTTACGTTATACTAGTGAAAACAACATATTCCACATTCAGTTCCAAATTTTCAGATTTTATGCAATTTTACATGAAAATTTAATCATTAAAAAGATTAACATGCTGCCCATTGGGCTTCATGACATTGCAATTGGGTCTGATAGATATGAACTCTTGTGCGAATTTTTTGTTAGTTTATGATAAAAGGTCAGAGGAGAATTGGATTATTGATATAGTTATTTTGGATATGCACCGAGTCAGTTACTTCGATTCCTCCCATTGCATACGAACCTTGTAGTATCAGAATGGAAATTGAGAAGTTTTAGGATATTAGTTTGTTGAACGATACAAAACAGTAGATATTAGAAAAAAAATCATATATTCGAATGCAATTTTCTAAATAATGCCATGTTAAAGTATTGAATGCACGATTAGGCACGTTTTAGTGCTCAAGTATTCTTCCATACAAAAAATAAGCTGAAAACAAGAATAACAAATTTAGGATTTTTTGCTGGTTGTTTTACTTCAATTTGTGAACCAAAAAGAGAGAAGGATTTAGTTTTACTGCTAAAGGCCATTTTACTTGGATTTATGCAGAAACAGTTTTCCGAATTACTGATGAAGGCCGCAAGTGATTATGGTGCATTGACAGCTGCTGTTACTGATTTTCAATGGAGCCAAAACTTTAAGGAGCCTCCTTCAGTTTGGGGGGTAGGATTAAAGATGCATTTTGATGCTGTTTTGCCTCTCTTATGTGATGTTGTTTTCCTTTTCCTCACACAGGAGATGCTCCGTCCAATTCCAGTTGCATTAGCATCCTGCACCCGATTCTTTGAGTTCATGTCTGCATCGAGAGAGTCATTTGTAACACTTCAAAATTTGAGAGTGGGGCATTCTGCAACCCCATTACCAACAACACCAGCCAAGGATCCCTCCCATAGAGCAATAGGAGGAGACTCAGAGCACACAACTCTTCCGGCTTGGAAAAACGAAACAAGTTTTCTTATTGTAAGAATATTCTTAACACTGTAACTTTTAACATTATTGTAAGAATATTTTGAATTATACTTTAGTTATCAATTTATATCATATATCTTTCATTGAATTTGAAGTATCATTTAGGTTTGCTGTTTTTGGTTGGATTTCATGCTACAGGAAGGGTTGTATATGGATGAAAATTGAATGTTACAAATCTGTCAAAGTTAGTGGCGTTTTTTTATAAACACCGCTAAAAAACGGTGCTTTTATCGGCGTTTGTAATAAAAGTACCGCTAAAGGTCATGTTTTTTAGCAGCGTTTGTGGGTAAGGCGCCGCTAGAGGTCATGTTCTTTAGCGGTTTTTTTTTTAAAATAAAAAGCCGCAAAATTTAGCAACGTTGTCTAGAGGGCTAAAAAAACGACGCTAAAAGCTTGTTTTGATGAAATATTTCATGGAACAAGTAACATTTAATTGAGATAAATCAAGCAAGAGATAAATCGGAACCAGCAAAGAACATGAACTACTAACCATGAAATTGCAGAAAGGCAAGCAATCGTATCAAGTCCACAGCAGAAATCCTAGTTACTAAACAAACTTAGCAAAGTATTACTAAAATTATATACGAGTTCCCATTGTTGGTTCAGGAAAATATACCAAGTCAACAGAAAAACCATTGTTGGTCAAAGGGAAAAAAATTTCGGTAAAAGAACTTACCCAAATTTTACGTGTGAAACATCACTCCCAAAAAAACAAAATATTCAGTCTCTGGCCTCCTCACTCATCAGTACCGGGTTCTCTCACCTGCCTTTCTTCCCCTCATCAGCCCTCCCACAGGCTCTATCGTCGGCTCACCTCCAACTCTTTCACCGATGAACTCACCAACTCTAAGTAAGTTTTCACAGATTCCTTTCTAGTGCACTCTTCTTCTCTAAATTAGTATTCAATATACATGAAAAAAATGGGGGAAGTCTTTTATGGGTTAAACATTCTGCTGTTTTGTCAAGCTCGTCAACTCATAATTGATATGTAATTGAATATCTATTAGATTGGTTTCTTTTTATATTCAGAAACGCTATGCTTTTTGTTTTAGGTTGACATTAAGATGAAAGAATGATACGGAATGAACAGAAGAAACAGAAGAAAGATCGAATTCAAATTGTTTGAATCAAAAAATAAAGATTTGAATTTAATTTGGAAAAAAGAAATTAACAAATTTAGTAATAAATAAGTCGAAAATAGTAAATGAAAAAATTTGATAACATATAACAAATAATAATAACAATATAAAAATAAATAAATAGACGAAATTTAAAGTGGAAGATAGATTAAATAAATCGATGGTTATAATGGATAGAAGGATAAATGTCTAATTGAACCATTTGAGATATAAATCTCAACAAACTTAATTAATGTCTCTAATCAACCCTCCAAGAAATCATCATTGGCAAATTTAAGGGTGAAGAATGAATTCCCACGACTCCTTGAAGAAAATTGAGAAGAAAATTACTTCTAAAAACCACAAGAAAGAAATCTTGCATAAGAAACAAACTCCCAAAATTGAAAACTTTATTAATGAAAACAATTGTCTGCTTAATGAACAATGAAGAAGTTTTTATATAGGCTATCTAAGTACATCCAAATAAAACTCTAAAGTATACTAAAAGTCTAATTAATCTAAATAAGTAGTAGTTTAAAACAGAACTTTCTTGTTAACATAAAACTCCTAAATAACTTAAAATACTTAATAATTATAAAAATTTCGTAATAAAAAATAATAAAATAATAAGAGATAATACATACAATATTGGGCTCATGTATAACAAAAATTAAGCCTAGGATCTGAACTTAATATGAAACGCCTAAGCTTGTGGGATTGATTAGGGTCCTTATAATGAAACGCCTAAGCTTTTTAACATTCTCCACATGGGCTTGTCATCATAAATTAAGAGTTTAGGCCCACAAATAAAATTAATCTCTTCTAATTCATCCTTTCTCCGAAATCCATCAATATGAAGCTTAAACTCTTGACGATTTTTTTTTGTGATAAAGTCTTGAATGAATAAGTTGAGGTTTGACTTTAGCTACTTGGATTTGGATCTCGTGATTGGGCCGTAAGGGAAACTAATCTCATCTCTATTATGACCTTTTAATTGGACCGAGCTACTCGTATCATTCCCCCTTCCACAAAAGGATTTGTCCTTGAATCTGCAATATCAAAAGGAGAAAGGTCAGCAACATTAAAAGTGACACTAACATTATACTCACCGAAAAGATAGATTTGATATGCATTGTCGTTAATGCGCTTGAGTACTTGAAAAGGTCTATCACCACGTGGGTTTAACTTCATCTTGCGTTTAGTCAAAAATCGTTCTTTTCTCATATGGACCCAAACCCAATCACCAGGCTCAAAGATAACTTGCTTGCGCCCCTTGTTAGCTTTGTTACCATTCGTTTCATTTATTTTGGCGATTTATTGTCTTGCCTTCTCATGCATGGATTTCACCAATTTAGCTTTCGTCTCCCCATCTAAATTAGAAATGTTTTCTATAGGCAATGACACAAGATCAAGTACAGTTAGTGGATTAAAACCATAAACAAGTTCAAATTGGGAATAGCCAGTTGTAGAATGAATAGATTAATTATATGCAAATTCAACAAATGACAAACATTTTTCCCAATTTTTAAGGTTCTTACTCACAACAACTCGTAGTAAAGCACCTAAGACTCAATTGATTATCTCAGTTTATCCATCGGTTTGGGGGTGACATGTAGTAGAATATAATAATTTTTTACGTCTCGTAAGTTGAGTAGTTTAATTGCACCCCATTCGATTTTTCACTGAAATATACGATTGGTATTTTTTCTTACATCAACATGGCACTAATTCCAATACTTGAAGCATCACATTAAAGTTAAAAAGTATTAGAAAAATCAGGTAATTTAAGAATCGGAGCAAAACATAATTTATCATTTAAGGCTTGAAAAGCCTTTTCCTGAGCTTCTCCCCATGTAAAATCATAGACTTTTTAATAACCTCAGCTAATGGGGTGGCAATAGTGGAGAAATCCTTCACAAAAAATCTATAAAAACTTGTTAAACCATGGAAAGATCTCACTTCAGTAATTGGTTTATGAGTGGGTCACTCCCACATTGCCTTTACTTTGTCCTTATCAACATGAATACCTTAAGAACTTATTATAAAACCTAAAAAGATTAGTTTATCACAACAAAAAGTGCATTTATCAAGGTTGGCAAATAACTTTTCAATTCTCAAAATGTCCAAAACAGATTTAACATGGAAAACATGATCATCTAAAGAAGTTAAGTAAATCAGAATATCATCAAAATATACTACCACAAATTTACCCAAATAAGTTCTTAAAACATGATTAATTAATCTCATGAAAGTACTAGGTGCATTAGTTAGAACAAAAGGCATAACAAGCCACTCATATAATCCAAACTTAGTTTTAAAGTTTGTTTTCCATTTATCCCCTCCCCTCATGCGAATTTGGTGATAACCACTTTTTAAATCAATTTTTGTAAAAATTGTTGAACCATGTAATGCATCAAGCATGCCATCAAGTCTAGGGATTGGATGTCTATATTTTATCGTTATTTTGTTGATTGGGCAGCAATCAACACATATTCAGAATGAACCATCCTTCTTAGGCACCAAGAGGACAGGGACGACACAATGGCACAAACTTTCTCTAATGTACCCCTTTTGTAATAGCTTTTCCATTTGCCTTTATAACTCTTTTGTCTTCTCTAGATTGCTTCGGTAAGCTAGACGATTTGGAATGGTTACACCGGGTACTAAGTCAATTTGGTGCTCTATGCCTCGTGAGGTGGTAAACCTTCAGGTGCCTCATTGAAAACATTCTTAATCCTGCAAAAGAGATGTAAAGACACTAGGAAAAAAATCGTTAAGGTTAGCTAAAGATAAATAATTTTGCCTAAACCTCACAATGATACAAGGTTGTTTGTGATATAGGGCTCTCCTCACATCTTTTTTGCTTGTAAATAAATTTTGTATTCTGTTTTTACCATTAGAGGGTTCACTCACCATTAGGCCATTTTTATTTTGGATTTTATCACTAATGGCCTCTTTTCTCTCTGTCTTTTCAATTATATCTTTCTTCCCTATAACCCTCTCACAAAACTTTTTCATCTTGAGTTGATCATTGTATACATCTTTTGGATCCAAATGGGCCAAAGTAAATTTCTTCTCTTTAAACACAAGGGAGTAACGATTCAATTTGCCATGGTGCACCACATCACAATCATATTGCCATGGTCTACCAAGAAGCAAATGGACGGTATGCATGGGAACTACATCACACCAAATCTCGTCAGGATAATTCCAAATTCTGAATGTAATTAAGGACCGTTTAACTACCTTAACTTTTGAACCTTCATTAAGCCATTGTAAGTGATATGGCTTAGGGTGTCTTTGACAAGGTAAAGATAAAGTATCCACTAAAAAACCACTCACCAAATTGACACAACTACCACTATTAATAATAAGAGAACACAACTTTCCTTGAATCAAGCACCTCGAGTGGAATATGTTAGTCCGTTGCACTTCGTTAGAATCATCCTTTACTTGAATACTACAGGATTGTCGCACTACAAGACACTGAGACTTAAGCAAATCTTCCCCATAAGTAGGAGGTTCCAAAACCTTATTCATATTCTTCCTCATCATCATAGTCACAAACAACATTAGTAGCATTTAAATCGTCATTCTCAGAATCAGAAATAAGTGTACCATCATTACTTGTCAACATTACCCTTTTATTGGGACAATCATGAGCATAATGTCCATTGCCATTACATTTGTAGCATTTAACATCACAAGAACGATTCGAAGTAGGTTTAGAAGAAGTACTAGAAGGTACTTGTACAATAGAAGAAGTATATTTAGGTGGTGCCCCATCTTTCCAACTAAGTTGTTTAGGTTCATCTTTAGATGGAGGTAGGTCATTCACTTGGGGTGGAATGGATTTCGAGCCCTGAAAGGTAGAGGTTGATGTGATCTAATTAGATGCACGACCTCATGAACGATTCTTAGATTTTTGTTTCAACCATTTTTCAACCGTATAAGCTTTTTGAACCGCTTCGTCCAAATCAATAAATGTTTGAAGATCTAAAATCTCAATGATATTTTCATTCAACCCATTTACAAATCAAGCTATAGTATCTTCCTCCTCCTTATCTTTATAAGCTCGCTGCATCATAAACTCCATCGCATGAAAATATTCCATCACAGATTTATTACCATGAACAAGATTTTGAAGCTTTCATTTGTTGTCCCTATAGTAATGAGGCAGTACATACTATTTCGCATGATTCATTTTAAATCATCCCACGAGTCAATGGATCTCTCATGGTTCATTCGTTGAGACCGTAATAATTGAGTCCACCAACTTAAAGCATAGTCAAAGGATTCTAATGTAGCTAATGGAACCTTCTCTTCCTCTAAACATTTGCAATATTCAAACAACAGCTCAATTTTATTCTCCCAATCACAATAGGCACCACGATCATGCTTGCCATTAAATGGCGGAACACTGAATTTTGGTTTATTCACAGAAAAGTGGCTACGAGAACTAGTACTGGAGGTTGCATCACGAGTACGCGAGCCATGTTTAATACATCTAGAAGACTGTCGTGGCTCATAACCATCATCATAATCGTCAGTCTTATCATCATGGTGAAGAGGTTGCTCATCATCATCATTGTTAGTTTCCATATGAGCTAAAGTTTGACTGAATTTTTTTGGACCGCTTCATATGAAATTTTTTATTTCCAATATGGTGAACTTATTTTCCAAGCGCTGTTGCGCCTCTTTGAATTTTTGTCGAAGTTCGTCGAGCATTCTTGTAAGTTGGTCTATGGTTACTATATATAGATCATGTTCCTCGTCCTTACTACTTGTATGTACCATTATTAGAGGCTGAAATAAAAAACACTTAGAAAAAAATGATCAAAGAAAATTAAACCTCACCGTTATACACTCGTAATAAAAAAAACTCTAAGAGACAATGAAAAGAAATTAAGATTTTCTCACTTGTAACTTTTAAACCGCAATAAAACTCAGTAATATTAAAAAAGATATGTGATTACCCTCTAACAAAGTTGACCTAAGGCTCTAAAAAGCCAAAGAAAAACTCAACTCCAAAAGAAGTAAGTTGCACGGAGAAAGGAGAGGAAACTCTTTTCATACCTATTAACACAATAAATGAAAATGTGTTAGAATGCGTAATAGAATTTAAAAAAAAACTAAAACAAACGAAAACCTAATGCTAGAATCAAAGAAAATAAACTACCTAATCGAAAACCCGAAACAATAAAAACAACTTGAATTTTTTCGTTTGAGGTGTTCTCGATTTCCAAAAATCATGAAATTTAAAATGGAGTCTCATCGAATTATGTAGATCTGGTCTAGAAAATTTTAGTACAAAATTCAACCCACATAATTTTTTAATATTTTTTCTTTTTTTCATATTTTTTCTGTATTTTTCGATCACTTTCTTTTGTGGAAAATATTTTTGTATACTCTAAAATAGTTCCAAGAAATAGTATGTAAAATTTCAGATTTTTTGAAAAACATGTACCTACTGAAAAATATTTTTTTCCTAAAATTTTCTAGATAAAAGGAAAAAAACCTGTTTTGAGATTGTTCGTTGGAAATCAGTTTATAAGAACTCAAAGAACACCAAAAGTGCCCGAATCTGATACCAAATGATACAGAATGAACGGAGAAAGCGGAAGAAGGATCGAATTCAAGTTATTTGACTCGAAAAGGAAAGATTTGGATCTGATCTGAAAAAAAGAAATAAACAAATTTAGTAATAAAGAAGTCGAAAACAATAAAAGAAGAAATTTTAGAACAAAAAACAAATAATAATATAAAAATAAATAAATAGACAAAATTTAAAGTGGAAGATGGATTGAATAAATCGATGGTTATGATGGATAGAAGGATAAATGTCCAATTAAACCATTTGGGATATAAATCCCAACAAACTCAATTAATGGCTCTAATCAACCCTCCAAGAAATCATCCTTGGAAAATTTAAGGGTGAAGAATGGATTCCCATGACTCCTTGAAGAAAATCGAGTAAGAAAACTATTTCTAAAAACCACAAGAAAGAAATCTTGCACAAGAAACAAAATCCCAAAGTTGAAAACTTTATTAATGAAAACAATTGTCTGTTTAATGAAAAATGAAGAAGTCTTTATGTAGGCTAGCTAAGTACATCCAAATAAAACTCTAAAGTATACTAAAACTCTAATTGATTTAAACAAAAAATAGTTTTAAACAAAACTTTCTTGTTAACATAAAACTCTTAAATAACTTAAAATACTTAATAATAAAAAATTTGTAATAAAAAAGAATAAAATAATAAGATATAATAAATACAATATTGAGCTTATGTATAATAAAAGTTAAGCCTAGGACCAGAACCCAATATGAAACGCCTAAGCTCGTGAGATTGACAAGGGTCTTTATAATGAAACGCCTGAGCTTGATAACATTCTCCAGATGGGCTTGTCATCATAGATCGAGAGTTTAGGCCCAAAAACAAAAGTAACCCTTACTAATTCATCCTTGCTCCAAAATCCATCATCTTGAAGCTTCAACTCTTCTTGTCGAAATTTTTTTGTGATAAAGTCTTGAACGAATAAGTTGAAGTGTGACTTTAGCTGATTGGATTTGGATCTTGCGAATGGGCATTGAGGAAACTAATCTCATCTCTATTATAACCTTTGAATTGGACCGAGTTGCTCGTATCAAAGAAGCATATCTGTGTGCTTATTTTTATATCACGGAAATAAATTTTGTAGTAAAAATTGATGATTAGTTGGTGAGACACAAGCATGAAATAATGAGAAAAATGTCTATATCATCATCCAATATTTGGTGTGTACAATAAATTTCTCTCTTTCTCTTTTATATTTTTACTCATTCTTGTACATATAAGGTCTAAAATCTTATACAAAAATTTATCCTCATTTGCTTTTGGACTATTTTGTCAACAAAACAATCTTCTATGCCTTTTTCTCTCTTTGGGTATGAGGTAAAACTGTAATGCCCTGAATAATTTATTTCTGTTTCTGTAAGTATCTAACACAACTGTTTGTCTGCTTCAGTGGTTAAGTGTTCTGGGTGTGTGTTTGAGGTATTGGGTTCAAGTCCCACTTTTGATAATTTTGTTATTTTTGGTCCAAGTCTTACCCTTGTGGAGTGGGCTTACATAAAATTTTCTATTAATTCATATCAGAATGAGCCTGCTGGTTCGAGTGGATAGGGAGTTAGTGTGTTGGAGGTTCTATGTTCGAATCCCTGAGCAAGCGTAGATGTTAATTTTTTCTTGGTTGTCTAATAGAGTTTCGGTAGAGTTAAAATTCTGAGGGAGTTATGAGTTAGTGGGTTAGTGGGAGTAAAATAAGAGATATGTGGGATATCTTTTATTTTTATTTGTTTTTGCTAAATATTTCTTTCTCCTCCAAAGAAAATCTGAAGTCTAATTTCTTTTGTTTTCCCCTTTCCTGACATTTCCTTTCTCTTTTTAGCAATCCTCTATTTTATTTCTCTTTCGATTCAGCTCGTGAATCCATTGTTCGATCGTGTTGTTGGAATTGTCAGGTTCTCCTTTTGGTTTGGTAAGTGGAATTCTATTGTCGTTAACTTTTGGTTTGGGATTTTAGTGATAACATTCTGTAGTGATTGATTAGTGGTAATTCGTATTTAGGAGTAGATTGTGGAGCAGGGAATTATAGTTCAACGGTTTAATACGCGTTAGAGGTGGTTTGTCATCGATGGTAAGTCGGTTTCGTGTTATTCTTATGTTGAATTCATTAATCAATCTGCTAAATCAGTGTTGGGTACTCTGTTTTTAGGTTTCAGAAGGCTCAGGATTATATTTGCATTAAAATCGTACCATGTGCGTACCCAAAACGCAGAAAATCAAGCTTCGATGAAAGTCAAAAAACCACACTGTCGATGCCACACGGGTGTGTGCCTAGCCGTGTGGTTGGCTGTGTGCAAGACACGACCGTGTGATCGATGAATGTGTGGTCGTGCGTAAGAGATGACAGTGTGATGGTGTGAGTGTGGCCATGTGGACCATACAAGCTAGGCCATGTTGGACATGTGGGCCACACGAGCGTGTGGGTCACGCGGGTAAGCCACACAGACATGTGGGCCAATATTTCTGAAATTTTTGCTAGGGTCACACGGGTCATTCCGATGACTATGGGCCTACCGTAAGGTCGATAAGGGCTAACCAAACCCTAGATTAAGTGATTTGTTATTCTGATTGTATACTCTGAGTAGGACACTGTTATGCATGCCTTATTATTCTGCTATTTGTATATATGATATCTGTATGCAAGTAGGATAAGCATGATAATTCTGTATTTGTAACCTATAATTATGTTGTGGGTGGGAATTATATATGTGGAGGAAGCATTCTGTATAACGATCATCGCCTATATTCTAGCAGCTTGGCTGCACTTTATTTAATGTGTTGTAATGGCACGATATGGTGTGTAGGGATGGATGGGTGTTTTTAACCCCATATGGTGTGATGGGATGGTCGAAGTTGGTGTGTAGAGGATAGGGGTAGGATTCTGTATTTCTGATCTGCATATTTGTATCTGTTATTTGTATCTGAAATGGACATGAGTTAGAATCTGTGTCTGACTTTATATGAGATTTTTGTATGCTTTGCATGTCTATTTTTGTTGGGTTACACACTGGGTTTACAAAAACTCACGTCTGTTTGTCTGTTTTGTTCAGGTAATCCACAGACTTAGGCGGATCAGTGCAATAGAGTCTCGCGGTGACTACTAGAATTTGGACTGACTATAGATAATGATTTATTTTAAAATAAGGTTTATTTCTGGGATTTTTGTAATATTTGGACTCTCCGGACTGTTTGAATTAATTTTGGGATTTGGATTTTCGTTTAACACTTTGTTGGCAACGATTACCGAAAAATATGGTTTTTACTAAAATAAAGATTTTTTGAAACGAGATTTTCAAATCTAACGATTTCATGACTTCCGTTGTAAAGTACGTTTTGGCAAAAAAATGAACTAAATAACACATTCAATAATAGATATAAACAAATATGAATTATAAAACTTGAATAATTTGACGAAACTACTCAATTTTCAAAACCCTTCTTCGTGACGCCTCTGGATTTGGCCATAACATTTGGGCCGGATTTGGGGTGTTACATTTAGTGGTATCAGAGCTAGGTTACAAAACTAGGCTGTAAAATTTTGAGTTGCAAAATTTTGTTTCAAAAAGAACTGGTTTTCAAATAATTTGGATAATTTCTAGAAAGTACGTGGTGCACCGAGTCTCCAACGCCGATCTTGTAAGTATTTATGAGCTTAGATAGTGTATTCTGAAAACACTATAGATAGTACTTTCTGAAACTGTACTAAAATAGCTAGAGACTGAAACCTCTGAAAACATTTTTAAACTTCTGATAATTTTTGCATAAAATATCTGTTAATAAATACTTGAACTAATACAAAAAAATTTATAATGTAAATAAAATTTGAATTACGATGAAAGCTCGTGGAACTCGTGGACGTGGTATTAGTTGTCGCGGTAAAGGCCGTAGGGCCCTCGAGCCGAGTCTTCCTCTCTGGGTAGTATGTTAAAGTTAGATACGAGTGAGACACCAAATTCGCTTGCTACTGAGACTAAGTATCAAAGCCATTCAACTGGGGACGATACACTATTCCAAGCCATGCTGAGGGTGTTGGAGAGGGTCGCTGGACCCCATTCTAGATTTGGGGGTCGTGGGTCGGTAACTGAACGACTCCGGTCCAATGGATTTGAGCTGTTTAGGGGTGTCACTGGATTCGCCCCTACTGTGGCTGAATATTAGTTGAAGGCCATCTAGAGGATTATGAATGATATAGACTATGCTCCCGAGCAGAAACTTAAAGGTGCAGTCTCTTTGCTTCGTGACAAGGCTTATCAGTGGTGGTTATCGGTTGAGGAGGGTACTCAGCCGGATCGTTTAAACTGGGATTTCTTTAAGATGGCTTTCTATGAGAAGTATGTGGGCGCGAGCTATGTAGATACTCGTAGGCTCTACTTCATGAATCTCACGCAAGGTGATAGATCAGTGGCCGAGTATGAGGCCAATTTTTTTAGGTTGAGCCGCTACGCTTTAGGCATGGTGGCGTATGAGTATGAAAAGTGTGTATGTTTTGAGGACAGGTTGAGAGACAGTTTGAGGGTTCTGATTGCTCCACAGAGGGAGCGCGATTTTTTTGTTCTTGTGGATAAGGCGAAGATCGTCGAGGAAGTTAAGCACGTGGAGTGCCAGAATAGTGACACAGAGAGAGGCAAGAATAAGAGGGATTCAGAGCACTCTAGTGCTGTTTAGAGGCCTAGGAAATGGGCCAAACTTCATGGGCCGGTTAAAGTGGGAGTCCCTGTTGCTCCTATTGGGATTCAGCCTTGTGGGGATTGTGGTAGGCGCCATCCAGTCGAATTTTGAAGGAAGTTAGAGGCTTGTTTAAGGTGTGGGTCTTTAGAACATCAGATTTAAGAGTGTCCACAGTAGGCTAATCAGATGCAAGCTTCGGGATCGAGTTCTGTACAGCCACAAAGTGCAGTTCAGCAACTACTTAAGGGCTGCGGACCGGCTAGGGGTGGTAATGGTATGGGCTGAGGGCAGAGAGCACCGGGCAGATATGCTAGTCAGACAGAGGCGAGGTAGCTTGCACTAGTTTATGCTACTCGACGCTGAGAGGATAGAGATGCTCCTGATGTTATCACCGGTACATTTTTTATTTTTGATGTACTTTATATTGCTTTGATAGACATAGGTTCTACACACTCCTATGTAGCTAGTTCTGCTTTTGAAAACCTGGGGATTTCGGTCGAGAGCAATTCTAGTGAGATTACTATACTGAGTCCGTTAGGACAGTCTGTTCGGGTTAGTAAACTTTATAGAAATGTTCCGTTAGTGGTGCAAGGGGATATATTTCTGGCAAATCTGATGGAGCTTCCATTTGGGGAGTTCGACTTAATCCTGGGTACGGACTGGTTGGTTGAGCACCGAGTTAGCTTGGATTGCGCGACTAAGAGGGTTGTTCTAAAAATTAAGAATGATAAGGAGGTGGTTGTAATCAATGAACATCGAGGTTATCTATCTAATGTGATCTCTGCTCTTATGGCTAAAAAATTGGTTCAGAAAGAGTGTGAGGCGTTTATGGCCTACGTTAGTGTCTTTGTTTCTGAGGACTATTCCGTCAAAAATATCAGAATAGTAAGGGATTTTCTGGATGTCTTTCCTGAGGAGTTACCGGGTTTACCTCCAAATTGAGAAGTTGAGTTTGGCATTGAGTTTCTCCGGGTACAGCTCCGGTGTCTATCGCTCCCTACCGAATGGCACCGAAGGAGCTTACAGAGCTTAAGGCTCAATTTCAAAAGCTTTTGGATCGTGGTTTTATCTGCCCTAGTGTGTCTCCGTGGAGGGCACTGGTTCTGTTTGTGAAGAAGAAGGATGGGACCATAAGGATGTGTATTGATTACCAGCAGTTGAATAAATTGACCGTAAAGAATAAGTATCCACTTCCGTGGATCGATGATTTGTTTGATTAGTTTCAAGGGGCTTTAGTGTTCTCGAAAATAGATCTCCAATCTGGGTATCATCAGCTTAGAGTTAAGGAAGTTGATGTCCATGAGACTGCGTTTAGGACTCGTTAAGAACATTATGAGTTCCTAGTTATGTCTGTTGGTCTGATGAATGCTCTAGCCGCATTCATGGATCTGATGAACTGAGTCTTTCAGCCATATTTGGATCAGTACATCATGGTATTCATCAATGATATTTTGGTTTACTCTAAGACCGAGGATGAGCATGATGAACATCTTAGAGTAGTGTGTCAAATACTTTGAGAGAAATAGCTTTACGCTAAGTTAAGCAAGTGTGAGTTTTGGTTGCGAGAGGTAACTTTTCTAGGGCACGTGATTTCTGCTGAGGGGGTCCGTGTTGATCCGAGGAAGATTGAGGCTGGGCTTGAGTGAAGATAGCCTAAGAACGTATCTGAGATCCACAGTTTTCTAAGTTTGGCGGGATATTATCTACGGTTTGTTGAAGGGTTCTTTCTGATTGTAGCTTTGTTGACTAAGCTTCTGCTCAAGCTTTTGTCTAGACTAATGCACAACAATCGAGTTTCGAGAAGCTCAAGTCTGTTCTAACTTAGGCTCTTGTCTTGATATAGCCTGAATCTGGTAAAAAGTTTGTGGTCTATAGTGATGCATCGCACGTCGGTTTGGGATTTGTACTGATGCAAGATGGTAAAGTTGTGGCTTATGCGTCCCATCAGCTTAAGTCACATGAGGGGAACTATCCGACGCATGACCTCGAGTTAGCTGCTGTGGTTTTTACTTTAAAGATCTAGAGGCATTATCTGTACGGTGAGAGGTGTATCATCTACATTGATCACAAGAGCCTCAAGTACCTCCTTACTTCGAAGGAGTTGAATCTTAGACAATGCCGATGGATTTAGCTGCTCAAAGATTATGATTGCACGATAGAGTATCATCCTGGTAAGGCCAATGTGGTGGCAGATACTCTCAGTCGTAGAGCGGTGACTAATTTGAGAGCGATGTTCTTTCATCTTAGTCTGTTTGATGGCAGAGGTCTGTTAACCGAGTTGCAAGTTAAGCCAACTTGGATTAATCAGATTCAGGATAAGCAGGTTGGGGATGAGTCTCTGAGTTTACAGTTTCATCAGATTGAGAGTGGCAATAATTCAGATTTTGGACTGAATAAGGATGGAGGTCTGTGTTTTCGAGGTCGGATCTGGGTGCCAAATGATTCTGATCTAAGGCAGTCGATTCTGAAGGAGGCGTATTGTAGCCCTTATGCTATGCATTCCAGTGGTAATAAGATATTTTGGGATCTCTATGAAGTATATTGGTGGTCAGGTTTGAAATGTGAGGTTACGAATTTTATTGCTTGTTGTCTGACGTGGCACCAAGTTAAAGCTGAACACCAGTTGCCTTCGGGTTTGCTCCAACCCGTTAAGATTCTCTTATGGAAATAGGAACGAGTGATGATGGACTTCATTAGTGGGTTGCCTTTGACACCCATCAAGAAAGGTTATGTTTGGGTCATCGTGGGTCGATTGACCAAGTTCGCTCATTTTATTCTGGTTCAGACAGACTACTCTCTGCAAAAGTTAGTGAAGCTCTATATCTATGAGATTGTAAGACTGCATGGGGTTCCTGTTTTGATAATTTCTGATAGAGATCATCGCTTCACTTCTCAATTTTAAAAGAAATTGCACGAGACTCTGGGTTCGAGATTGGACTTCAGTACTGCGTTCTATCCTCAAACCGATGGTCAATCTGAGAGGGTGATTCAGATATTGGAGGATATGCTTCGAAGTTGTGTAATAGATTTCCGAAGTAGTTGGGAGGATTATCTGCCACTAGCTGAGTTCGCCTACAATAACAGTTTCTAGTCTAGCATCCAGATGGCACCTTATGAGGCTTTGTATGGTCGTAAGTGTCGTACTGCGCTATGTTGGATTGAGTTGGGTGAGCGTCAAGTTCTGGGTTTTGTGTTGGTTTTTGAGACCGAAGATAAGGTTAGACTGATTCGGAATCGTCTGAAGGTAACTTCTAATAGACAGAAATGTTATGCAGATCTGAAAATGAGAGATATCAAGTACTATGTGGGAGACTTCGTCTTTATTAAGGTTTTTCTATGGAAGAAAGTTCTGAGATTCGGTCGTAAGGGCAAGTTGAGCTTAGGTTCATTGGGCCGTATCAGATTTTGAAGTGTGTGAGATCGGTCACTTATCAGTTGGAGCTACCTCTAGAGCTAGACCGTATCTACGATGTGTTTCACGTCTCGATGTTGAGGCGGTACCTATCTAATCCATCTCAAGTTGTCTCTGTTGAGGAGGAGCTGGTTCAGATTTTGGATCGAGATGTTAAGATTTAAAGGAGGAAGCCCATTCCGTTAGTGAATATTCTGTGGCAGAATCATGACACTGAAGAAGCCACGTTGGAACCTGAGGACTCGATGCGTTAGTAGTATCCTCATCTGTTCTGATCAGGTAAATTTCGAGGTCGAAATTTCTTTTAAGGGGTAGAGTTGTAACGCCCTAAAAAATTATTTTTGTTTCTGTAAGTATCTGACACAGCTGTATGTCTGCTTTAGTGGTTAAGTGTTTTGGGTGTGTGTTTGAGGTATTGGGTTCAAGTCCCACTTTTGGTAATTTTGTTATTTTTGGTTCAAGCCTTACACTTGTGGAGTGGGCTTACATAAAATTTTCTGTTAATTCATATCAGAATGAACCTGCTGGTTTGAGTGGAAAGGGAGTTAGTGTGTTTGAGGTTTTGTGTTCGAATCCTTAAGCAAGTGTGGATGTTAATTTTTGCTCGGTTGTCTGATAAAGTTTCAGTAAAGTTAAAATTCTAAGGGAGTTATGTGTTAGTGGGTTAGTGAGAGTAGAATAAAGGATATGTGGGATATCTTTTATTTTTATTTCTTTTTGGTAAATATTTCTCTCTCCTCCAAAGAAAATCTAACGTCTAATTTCTTTTGTTTTTCCCTTTCCTGACATTTTTTTCTCTTTTTTGGTAACCCTATGTTTTATTTCTCTTTCAATTCAGCTCGTGAATATGTTGTTCAATTGTGCTATTGGAATTGTCGGGTTCTCCTTTTGGTTTGGTAAGTGAAACTCTATTGTCGTTAACTTTTGCTTTGGGATTTTAGCAATAACATTCTGTAGTGGTTGATTAGTGGTAATTCGTGTTTAGGAGCAGATTGTGGAGTAGGGAATTACACTTCAACGGTTTAATACGAGTTAGAGCTGGTTTGTCGTCGGTGGTAAGTCAGTTCCGTGTTGATTCTTATGTCGAATTCGTTAATCAATTTGCTAAATCAGTGTTGGGTACTCTATTTTTAGGTTTCAGAAGGCTCGGGATTATCTTTGCATCAAAACCGTACTAGGTGTGTACCCAAAACGCAGAAAATTGAGCTTTGATTAAAGTAAAAAAACCACACTATCAAAGCCATACGGGCGCATGCCTAGCCGTGTGGTTGGCCGTATGCGAGACACAGCCGTGTAATCGACGAAGGTGTGGTCGTGCGCAAGACACAACCATGTGATGGTGTGAGTATAGCCGTGTGGGCCACATAGGATAGGCCAAGTTAGGCGTGTGGGTTTTGGGGTAGGTCATCTAGGCCACATGGGTAAGGCCAATCTGGGCGTGTGGACCCACACGAGCAAGCCACACAAGCTTGTAGGCCCATATTTCTAAAATTTTTCCTAAAGTCGCACGGGTTATTTCGATCGACTGTGGGCCTACCGTAGGGCCGGTAAGGGCTAACCAAACCCTAGATTAAGTGATTTGTTATTCTAATTGTATGCTCTGAGTAGGACACTGTTATGCATGTCTGATCATTCTGTTATTTGTATATCTGATATCTGTATGCGAACAGGATAAGCATGATAATTCTGTATCTGTAATCTGTAATTATGTTTTTGGTGGGAATTGTATATGTGGAGGAAGTATTCTGTATAGCGACCATTGTCTACATTTTGGCAGCTTGGCTGCACTTTATTTGATATGTGTTGTAATGGCTCGATATGGTGTGTAAGGATGGATGGGTGTTTTTAACCCCACACGGTGTGATGGGATGGTCGGAGTTGGTGTGTAGGAGACGGGGGTAGGATTTTGTATATCTGATCTTCATATTTGTATCTGTTATATGTATCTGAAATGGACATGAGTCTGAATTTGTATCTGACTGTATATGAGATTTCTGTATGCTTTGCATGTCTATTTCTGTTGGGTTACACACTGAGTTTACGAAAACTCACGTTTGTTTGTCTGTTCTGTTTAGGTAATCCATAGACTTAGACGGATCGATGCAACAGAGTCTCGCGGTGACCACTAGACTATGGACTGACTATAGATAACAGTTTATTTTAAAATAAGGTTTAATTCTGGGAGTTTTGTAATATTTGGACTCTCCGGACTATTTGAATTAATTTTGGGATTTGGATTTTTGTTTAACACTTTATTTGCGACGATTACCGAAAAACATGGTTTTTACTAAAATAAAGATTTTCTGAAACGAGATTTTCAAATATAACGATTTCATGACTTCCGCTGTAAATTACATTTTGGCAAAAAAATGAACTAAATAACACTTTCGATAATAGATATAAACGAATATGGAAACTACTCAGTTTTCAAAATCTTTCTTTGTGACACCTCCGGATTCGGCCATAACGTTTTGGCTGGGTTTGGGGTGTTACAAGGACTGTTGAATAAGGTTTGTTCTAGTGTTTTTTTTACTCTTCTTTGCCTAGTTGCATATGGCCATATTTGTGCATTGGAATGTTGCATTTCTTTATTTGTAAAAAAATTGTTGATTAAAAGGAAAAAAGTCATTTGTTTATATCATCCATTCATCCCTATTGTTAATAGTTAAACTGATGAAGGCTATTAAAATTTTTTAGCTTTGCTTTTCAATTTTTTTGATATAACGAACTTAATTATAAAATCCCTTAATCATATTTGCATCAATTATTTCAATTTTATTCAAATATATTTTTAAGTGTTACAAACTCAAAAACAAATATTCTAAATTACTTAAACTTTGTACAAAAAAAATTGAGAACCTCTAAGTTCGTTAAATGTTGTAAGCCACAATTTTGAAGGTTCCCAACCTTGTCTCGAGACAAACCTACATCAAAGCTAAAATTGCTTCAAGGGAACCTTGTCTCGAGACTAGCCAACAGCAAAGCTAAGGTTTGCTTTAAAGGATCATTGTCTCGAGACCTCAGGCTTTAACAATCATATTTGTTCTAGGCAAGGGTTATATGTCTCGAGACATATTGTTACTAGATGCATTAAATACCGAAATAAATTTTTCCAATGGCTAGAAACACCCTCGAAATGACTCCAAACATCCAAAAATCAGTTAGAGGATATATATTCAAGTCAAGAACTCTTGAAGACACAAGAGAAGAACATCCAAGTATTGTAATCAAGAGAAAAGCTTCAAATTCTTTATTTCTCCATTTCTCTTGTACATATCTCTTTAGGTGCTTATTCTTAAATCTATTTATCATTTTTATTTTACTTCTTTGAGAGAGCTTAACACTTGTAAACACACACCTTTGAGAGGTTTTCATTATTTACATCCTTTCTTTGTACTCACAAAAAAAATACTTAAGGTTTTTTGAGGTATAAGGCGTTAGGTAATATGTAAAGGACTATGGTTGAGTCTATTTAGCCACAAAAATTAAAGGAAATGTTCTATCTTTGCCTTGTAAAAAAGATAGGGATTGTAAAAGTTATACCTTCATCTTGAAAGGTAATAATTCAAGTATAGTGATTTGGTAAATCCTTGGTTGAAGTATACCAAGGTAGTGGAGGTAGGCAATTGGGATCGAACCACTATAGATTAAGGCTCTGTTTGTCTCACTAAAAGTGGTTTTCAGAAAATGTTTTCTGGAAAATGACTTACTTTTCTGGAAAAACTAATATTTTATGGCGTTTGGATAAATATGTGTAAAATATTTTCTGTTGTTTAATATATTTCCTAAAAATATTTCATAAAAGTTGTTTTCAATGAAACAAACATACATTTGAGATTTATGATAAAGAGTTTAAATGAAGTAGTGAATTGATTACAAAGTGATGTTAAAGTGAAATTATAGTAAAAAATGAATCTTCATGATGTTAAGGATTAAATTGTAAACTTTGTGAAATTTATAATTGAAACAAGAGAAGTGATATGCATGAAAAAATAATGTGAAATAAGATATTATAATGAATTATTTGATTAAAGTGCTTATATGGTGAAAAATAAATTACATGGCAATAGGGACTAAACTGAAAAAATGTACAAAAGTTTAAGTTTGAAACAATTTAATGCGTGAATAAGGAAATTATGATAAAATTTTAATGAATGTGTTATGAGATTATGGAATATGCATAAAGTATTGTAAAAGTGAAATTATGGAATTTTTATGATGACAAGGACTAAATTGTTAAACTTGAGAAAATATGTGAATGAAATAATAGAAGTGAAATACATAGAAATTTTATATGTGAAACAAGATATTGAGATAAATTACATGATTAAAGTGTAACACAAAAGAAAATTAATTTAATATTATTAATTAGTGAATATTGAATTTTTACGACAACAAAGGACTAAATTGAAAGCTATAAAATTTTATAAGAAAATATTTGATAAGTGAAGAATGTAGTTGAGAATGTAACATCCCAGTGCTTTAACCCGATGTTCGAGTCGAGTATGGGGGTATTACAGTGAACAAAATCTTATCAGTTTGGAAAATGTCTTACGGAAAAAATTTGGTAAGACATTTTATGGGAATAAAGGGGTAATTTTACATTAATCAGAAAATCTTTTACGTTGACCGTCCTATTTTACATGAAACAAACATAAAAAAAAGGTTGAAAATATTCTTTTCGTAAAAGCTTTTACGTTGAAACAAACGAAGCCTAAATTGTCCAAACTTTTTTTTTCTTCTCTCATTATTTAGAAAAGTTTGCAAAGAATTTTAAATTAGCCTTCCTCTCTTTTAGGCCTAACAATTGAAGAAAACAAGTGTGCCACTACCATCTCCTCGGAAAATACATGAAACTTGTTTAATTAACATTTCTTTTTGGTTCCAACAATCATAATTGGTTAACTACTCTGCCTATAACCTCTTTTGTGCAAAGACTTATAACCTTAAATGCTTAAGTGCTAACTAAAATATGTTATCATCCTTTTAACTCTAAAAAAATCAAATTTGTCCTTTTTGGGGTTTTATTGTTACTGTTTGAATGTGTAAATAAGTTCATAATTGATGATTGATGACATTTGATCAAAAGTTCTTCTAACTTTATAGGTGATTGCTTGATTTTGTCCTTGCATAATATTACGTGTTTTCAATCTTAATAAAATTTGCATGAAAAAAATATGTGTTAGCTTTTATGAAGGTTGTCGAAACCATTTTTTTGAAAAATAAAAGTTTTAGGTTGTCGACTTTTAAAAAAAGAAAATTGGAAGTTGCCGCCAATCTTTTATTGAGGTGTGATTGGATCACCCTAAAAAAACGGCTTTAGTCTACGAGTTTTAAAAAAAATAGATCCGGGAGTCGGTTACGTACGAGGAAGGATTAGCACCCTCGTAACGCCCAAAATTAGTACCTAGTTAATTAATTAATGTCTTAATGACGAAAATTTGAAAAATATAATCCTTAGCAAAAACTGAAAAATGTTACGTATTAAGACCCTTATCATTTCAGAGAAAGAAAATGCCACACCCAATGCATTAGGGCACGACATTCTAATTTCCTTAAAAATGAACTAGGCCAAAATACTCGTACAATAAAAATTTAAAAGAATATTCATTTATTCAAGATTTAAGAAATCGCGGCCCAATATGTTAGGGCACAATTCCTCCAAAATCCCAAACTCGGAATATTTGCTTTATTATTATTTTTTAGAAAAAAGTCTTCATTTCGAGAAATCAATGCGTCACATCCAATACGTTAGGACACAACGTGTTGAATTCCCAATAATGAGTTCTTATTTTTTGATTAAAGAGAAATGCTCGATTATTAGATTTAACGAAGAAAATCGGAACCCAATACGTTAGGGCCCAATTTCCTTAAAAATCCTAAATACGAACATTATCTCAATTTTGAAATTTTTCTATGTTTAAATTCGAGTAAAAGATGATGTAATGTTATTTTATATGTGCAAATGTCGTAATAACAATGATAAAAAATACAATAATGGCATAAAATAATATAAACAAATAAATAAAAATAAAAAAATAAAAGATATGAAAATATAAATCAGCAAACAAATAAAAAAATAAATGAAGAAAGGAAAGTGCATAACATATACATTGGAATTATAAGAAATAAAATACACGATTTACATATAAAATTTGAATTATAAAATTTATATAAGTATACAATGTATTTATGAAAATAAAGAAAAATGTATAAATATACATATATAAAGTTTAAAATATATGTGTGAAAAAATATAAATATGTATTTAAGCATTTTCGAAAATATAAAAATTATGTACGTATATGTATGAAAATATAATAGAATATTCAAAAAAATAAATACATATGTATACATGTAAAACATATTAAAAATAATTTATTAATATCTACATTAAGAAAAAAAATATGAATATATATATAAATATGAAAAAAATAGTTGAAAGAAAATAAAGATGTTCATAAGAAAATAATGAATATACATATATAATTAAAAATAATTACATAAAAAATAATTACATCCTAAAAATTAACTAATTTTAAGAAAGATATAAAAAGAACTAAATTGAATTGCAAATAAAAAATTTGGGGCAAATCCGCAAATAAATAAAGCCAAAAGGACCACATTTGAACACACAAATAATGTAGAGGGGCTGGAAGGGCAATTTTCCCTTCTTTTTTTTTTTTAAATCGTAGATAAGTAAAAAATAATCGAAAAAGAAAAAAAAGAAAACAGTAAGCCACCTTTAAAAAACTGTCAATCGTTCTCCCTTTTTTTTATTGATTCTCCTCCCTCTTTAATGAATGGAGAGCCCTCTATTTATAGCTGAGCCTCCTCAAATCCAACGGCACAGATCAATTACATCAACAGCTAAGATTAAAGGGTATCTACAAATTAAATCTTTAAGATTACAAAATCACATTTTCTAATATTGTATATATCATATCTAAGATTGCATATATCATATCTAAGATTGTATATCCTCGAAAATTATGTTTCTATATGTGAGCCCGGGCTAAAATTGGGTATTACAGCTGCCCCTTTTTGCTCGTTATCATGTAACAGGAACGGAGCGAAGACTTTAGAAATGACCAATTTTTGCCCGGTCACGCTGGATCTTGGTGCTCTTCTTCTTCAAGCAGCCACATCCATCCTACTGCACCTTCAGAGGTATAGGAATTGGTGTCTCGATCCACTCCACCGCAACATCAGAGAGATAGGATTGGTGACTCGTAACTTTTAATCTGCTTAACTGTAATGTCAGAGAGATAAAATCCATCACTCTAATCCACTCCACTACAACTTAGGGAACAGGATTTGTTTATTTAGTCTGTCTCACTGCAACTTCAGGAGGATAAGACTTGTTTACTTAGTCTGCTCCACTGAAACTTCAGGGAGATAAGACTAGACGCGATCTGTTCTCTGCAACTTCAGAGAGATAAGATCCAAGGTTTTGATCCGCTCCACTGCAACTTCAGGGAGATAGGATTATCGACTCTAATCTGCTCCACTACAACGTCAGGGAGATAAGATTTGCCATCTTCAGTCTACCTCACTACAACTTCAGGAGGATAAGACTTGCTTGCTGAGTCTACTCCACTGCAACTTCAGGGAGATAAGACTAGATGCGATCTGCTCTCTGCAACTTCAGAGAGATAAGATCCAAGGTTTTAATCCGCTCAACTGCAACTTCAAGAAGATAGGATTATCGACTTTAATCTGCTCCACTGCAACTTCAAGGAGATAAGATTTGACATCTTCAGTCTGCCTCACTGCAACTTCAGGAGGATAAGACTTGCTTACTTAGTCTGCTCCACTGCAACTTCAGGGAGATAAGACTAGATGCGATTTGCTCTCTACAACTTCAGGAGGATAACACTTGCTTACTTAGTCTGCTCCGCTGCAACTTCAGGGAGATAAGACTAGATGCGATTTGCTCTCTACAACTTCAGAGAGATAAAATCCAAAGTTTTAATCTGCTCCACTGTAACTTCAGGGAGATAGGATTATTGGCTTTAATCTGCTTCCCACTATCTTGGAAAGATAAGATTTGTCGTCTTCGATCTGCTCCACTACTGCTTAGGGAGATAAGATCTACAATTTTCAACCTACTCCGCTGCTGCTCAGGGAGACAAGGCTTGGTGGCTTAAATCTGCTTCCCACTATCTTGGAAAGATAAGATTTGCCGTCTTTGATCTGCTCCACTACTGCTTAAAGAGATAAGATCTACAATTTTCAACCTATTCCGTTGCTGCTCAGGGAGACAATGCTTGGTGGCTTAAATCTGGTTCCCACTATCTTGGAAAGATAAGATTTGCCATCTTTGATCGGCTACACTACTGCTTAGGGAGATAAGATCTACAATCTTCAGGCTACTCCGCTGCTGCTCAGGGAGACAAGGCTTAGTGTCTTAAATCTGCTTCCCACTATCTTGGAAAGATAAGATTTGTCATCTTTGATCTGCTCCACTACTGCTTAAGGAGATAAGATCTACAATCTTCAGCCTACTCCGCTGCTGCTCAGGGAGACAAGGCTTAGTGTCTTAAATCTTCTTCTCACTATCTTGGAAAGATAAGATTTTTCATCTTTGATCTGCTCCACTACTGCTTAGGGAGATAAGATCTACAATCTTCAGCCTACTCCGCTGGTACTCAGGGAGACAAGGCTTAGTGTTTCACCGGTTTGTTCTCTGGGGGACATGACCTGTATAATTCATTTTATGAACCTAACTATGCCTAGTGATTAAGATGTCATGATCAGAATGAGTCAAATGCTCCTA
Organism: Gossypium hirsutum; assembly: GCF_007990345.1. Classification (NCBI taxonomy): domain Eukaryota; kingdom Viridiplantae; phylum Streptophyta; class Magnoliopsida; order Malvales; family Malvaceae; genus Gossypium; species Gossypium hirsutum. The sequence goes on along the minus strand of NC_053446.1, from coordinate 47,123,912 downwards.
ACTAAGTATGTATGAATGATGTTTGCATGAATGCAGAATGTCATTTTTTTATTTTTTTTATATAACGATCTTTCTTTATCGCTTAAGTTATCATTGCTCGACATTTATTAAGGTTTTATCACTGATGCGCTATAACGCCTTCACTCAGCTGACGTCCTTATTTAGTCAGATTGCCTCCACTGTAAACCTCAAAGTTCAATCCACTAGGACGTAAAATTTGTACCATCATTCTCCCACTGTAACCCGAGGGTGGATATATATAGCTTTTTCTCAATCCACTCCTATCACAATTCAAGGATACATGATCTAAATCTTTCTGGTCTCTTACACCATTCCCAGGGTGTTGTACCAAAGGCTCATGCGCAAATGAAAGCTCTCTTCCCTGAGGTAGCCTCTTTCTATTGCCTGGTGATCATTACTTGCTCGTTGATTTAAGCTTTGTCATCAACACGACATCTTATCATTTGGTTCAACCAATGTTTTTGACAACAAAATCCAAAGAGAAAGTCCTAGTTTAGACTCTTCCTTTTCAGATTTCCAACCTTTAAACCTGGTGCGTTCTAAATAATAGTCATGTTTCTGGCTCCTGTATTATTTAGAAACTTATAGAGTAATATGCAAAACTTCTCTTGTGAAAGTTTTATTAGTCCATTAATCATTATTCCAATGCAACATGCTTGCGAAAAAGGTCATAACAATGGATAAGAATAAAGTTAGTTCTGAGTATAGCTCGAAAGGAATAAATTATCAAAAATAGTAAAGAAGGATAAAGAAATAGATTGAGAATGCGTATCTTGGAAAAGAATGAAGTATTCCAAGAACAACAAATTCAAAATAAATAGTATGGAGACGAGGTGCCCCAGATATCGTAGCTTGAACTTCTCCGTACAAACTTTCTGAAGACCCTTCTGAGTTTGACATGTGTTTGAGAGATCTACAGTACTCTGTCGATGCCTCAAGGTGTTGCCTACTCTTTCCTGATAATTCAGGTATAGCAAGATCGCCACATGCCCCAATCTGGTTAAAATTTGAGTTGCTCTAATCACCTCATGCCCCATTCCAATCAATATTTGAGCCGCCCTTTCCGGGTTTTCAACTCAAATCCCCTTTAGTCTCAAGGTGCCCTTTGCGGGTTTTCACTTTGGCCTCTCCACTTTCCTTTTCTTTTTTTATATTTTGATTTTGACCCTTTTTTTTAATCTGAACTCATAGGATTAGACAAGTTCTCATTATCCCTTTCGATCAGAACCAAATTTCTTTCATAGAGCCTTTTGGGGTGAAATTTAACTATGACGAAAACTTTGGATCTTCCCCTTCAATTAAGATGAAATCCAACAACAGAGAAATGACAACTTGTCTTCGACGGGCTAAACCATGATGAGCCAAAGAAGAAGGCATTGTCCTGGCAAAGAATCCTAAATGCATCGTTCATGATGTTAATCTTGAACATACTGTAAATTTTTTATATCGTATTGTTGTTCAGATTACAATGTCAGTGCTTACCGAAGCATATCCTGATATGACCATACGAAGACAGCTTTGAACTCTTTGAAGTAACTTAACAAGGTTCTGCTTCATTTCTTCGGTTATGCACGTTCCTTTAAGGTCACAATCTCCATTGTCTCCTCATGAGGTAAGATTTCATTCCTGTTCTACCATCCTCAACAAGTCTGAAAATAGGCTACAATCTATGTCATCTTTAAAGTCATGAGATCCCTCTAAACACAGATCCCACTCAAAAGGAACTTCTGAGTCCGTAACAGCATCACTCATGTCATTGATATCTGGGGGCCCATAGCAGGTACCAAAGAATATAAAAAAGAATGTATGAATAATCATTTGTACAATTATGAATGAAATAAAAGAATAATATGGAAGAAGATTCGAAAGAATGAAAGTAAAATTATTCGAAAAGAATGAAAGAATATTGGCTTAAAAAATGAATGCAAAGATGTATTTTATTAGAATAACAACGTTCAGACATGAGCTTATTTCATAAAGGAATTTTTATTGCCTCTAGGCTGAATGCAACAAGTGTGTTTTGAACATTACTCTAAGTAATCTCTAAATACTACAGGGGTTTCTTCTGCAGTCTAATTATTTAGAACACTCCTAATTCTATAAGGGCAAAAATCTGACAAGGTCCCTTCTTCAGTTGTTTCATCGTGAACACTTCTCGACACCCCTTCATATATTGCATTCAATCATGATTGGGTACTAGATGAGCCATCCATCTTGACAATACCCATGTTGATGAAATTTTCAACTAGCTTTTTGAAGGTAATGCAATTCTCTATAGAGTGTCCCGTAATTCCCGCATGATAATCGCATTGTGCACTTGCGTCGTACCATTTGGGATATGGAGGCTGTGGAGGCTTCACATGTAAAGGAGAAACAACATGCGCATCCAATAAGCTTTGATACAGCTCCTTGTATGACATTGGAATTAGCGTGAACTGGAGTTTTTCAGTACCTTGCTTCACATATGATTCTTGTCTTGTATCAGATCTGTGCTTTGATGATCCTTACTGGTTAACAGCCACTTTTCCCGGCTGATTCACCGTAACTGTCTTCGAATATGAACTTGTGTTGTTGACCTTGTTTTCTTTTTTCTTCGAGGCCGCCCTTCTGGTACTTTCTACAGCATCTATTTTCCCGCTTCTGATAGCATTTTCTATCATCTCGCCATTCATAACTATGTCAGAAAAACTTTTAGTAGCACTTCCTAACATATGTGTAATAAATGGTGCCTTCAATGTGTTGACGAAAAGCATCGTCATCTCTCTTTCTAGAAGAGACGGTTGAACTTGTACGGCAACCTCCCTCCATCTCTGCGCGTATTGCCTAAAGCTTTAGCCTGATTTCTTTTCCATATTCTGCAGAGTGATCCTATCAGGTACCATGTCAGTCACATGGTTGTACTGCTTTATGAATGCCTGTGCCAAATCTCTCCATGAATTAATATGGGTACGGTTCAATCGATTGTACCACTTGGATGCTGCCCCTATAAGGCTATCCTGGAAGCAATGAATCAAGAATTGGTCATTATTGACATAACCGGTCATCCGTCCACAGAACATGGTAATATGAGCTTCGGGGCTACTGGTTCCATTATATTTCTCAAACTCTGACATTTTGAATTTGTAAGGGAGCACTAAATCCGGAACCAGACTCAATTCTTTAGCATCCATCCCATAGTAGCCTTCTGCACATTCCATCGCTCTAAATTTCTCTTCCAGCCATTTGTAATTTTCCTCTAGCTGTTTTGTCAATTCATCATTCATTTTCTCCTTTCCAGTCGTCTCATCGAAATTAGGAATAGCAGGATTAACAAAGTTGGCTCCGGGGTTAGAGCCTGATCCTGCCTGGAGATTCATTAGCGTTGCAGCGTCACCCGGAGGATTAATGGTAACAGAGGACCTACGCGGGTATATCTCTACTTGTTGGGGGGTAAAGTTTGGAGGATAGACAGGTCCTTCATTGTCTCCTTCTTCAATATTGAGCACATAGCCTTTTCCTTTATTAGTTCCTTTGTTGAACCATTGAGTTAACAAAGCCATCATACTCCCTTGAGATTCCATCATTTTGTCTATCATCTTTTGCTGCTCATTCATTTGCTTTTGAAGCTGCTCCTGCATTTCCTTTTGGGATTGTTCTAGTCTTTCCATCCTTTGATCCACGTCCTCAGTTTTCGATCGAGTACCGTAGTGGTGTTTGGTAGGTTGGTTGGTTTCCAGATTAACTGAGGAGTGGTTTAAATTAATTAGAATCCCTTGATGTATTTCTTAATGCATATGAAACAATGCAATGCATGAAATGAATGCAGAAAAACATCAATTTTGATTCAATTCCATATAAGAAAAGTTTACTAGAAATTAAATTCCTTTACATAAAGTGAATTACAAATAAGACTTTACCTTAGTACCCAGAACTCTAATCTTTCTAAGTAACAAAGCTAATTTTGCCCCCGATCCGATTCTAATTCATACTTCACATGCTCAGCGTATCAGCTTGTACTGCTAAAGTCTGTATATGATCAGCTACTTCTCGAATCTGGACCACAGCTTCCTCGATAAGATGATCTCTGCTTCTAACTTGACTCTGAAAGTGGTGAAGCTGTTCATTAGTACGACTCTCGTTTGCTTTCAAGTGCTTGATCTGGATCTCACAATTTTGCAGCTCCGTTTCTAGCTCTTCGTTTCTTTTCTTCTTTTATTCAATCTTGCTCAAGCTAGCTTTCAACTCTTTTTCCAAATTTCGATTTTGATATTGACGAAGACATCCTTCCAACACATCCACCTTATCCTTTAGCTCGTCTTTTTCCTTTTGGCTTTCTGACAAACTCTTTTATAAAACTTCGTTTCATCTTTGCATCTCCTAAAATTTCTGTTCCCATCTATCGGCTTTGTCCTTTTCTTCTCAGATTTCTGCTCGCCACTGTTCCGAAGTCTTTCCCTGCCCAACAGTTCTCATTGACAAACGCATTTTTTTATAATCCGTCTTCAGATTACCCAGCTCCTCCTCAGCCTTGTTTTTCTCTTTCTTTAACTTCTCATTTTCAAGCTTCTGAACGTCTATATCCAATCTTAAATTCGTCTTTTCCGCCTCTATTGCTCTATCCTTTTCTCTAAATCCGCATTTCTTCTCTCAAAATCTTGTCTTATGATTTCCAACTCAGAAGGAATGACTCGCAAATGCTCTTCTATTGACTGGCTGTCTTTCTAATTTAGCTTAGCTGTATTATCATTAATCCTTCTAGCCCACCATTTATGATACTCAGGAGTTGTCATTGGACCCACAGCTAGCCTCTTCATTTGGCGAGTCTGTTTCCACGCACTAGACATCTCTTGAATCTTCTTTCTATAATCATCATCCTTGTACAAAAATTCACAATCAGCTATCCCTTGGATCGCAGGTATAAATTGCCTTGACTTATATTGCCTTAGCACCAATAATGGGGCATATCCAGTAGCTTCCCAAACCCCTAGGAAAGGAACCCAATCAAAACTACCACACCTATACAGGATCTCATCTGGAAGTAACCAAGGAGCTTTCCACACAACGTCCTCCTCTCGAAGATTTTGAAGAATTGCCATCCACTTCTCCTTCGAAATGTCGTCTCTCCTTGGCGTAGCGACTATCTCCTTTAGTGGTGAATAATTTTTAGAGAAAACCCGATACGAAACTTTATCCACCTTCCAAAAATGACTATGAAACCATGCAAGTAGAAGTTGTGCACATCCAATAAATCTACCTTCGCTCATCTTCTGGCATGCATTCAATGACCTGAAAGTTTTTGCCAAAATTGCTGGAATCAGTGTAACCTTCTTATCGAGCCGGTCGAATAAATCAGTGACTGCTTCATCCACATAGCCCAAGGCTTTAGGGAAGACAACCAAACCGTATATACTTAAAGCAAAAACATCTAACCTTTTCCTTACATCTGGGTGTGTGAGAATTGCATCTTTCAAGCTTCTCCAAGGAACGCACTTTCTATCCCTCTTTTGCTTAATTCGTGCGACAACCCACTGCTCACTCATTCCTGTTACACTCATCAGCTTCTTTGAAAAGGTTGGCACATTTATCGCTCTCGAATAGACCCTGTCCACTTGAAACTTTGAACATCGGTGTAAAGCCATATATTCCTCTATCGTAGGCACCAAATCGACCTTCCCAAATGTAAAGCAGCTGTAAGCAGGATTCCAAAAATGGGCGAGGGCTTGAAACAAATGCTTGTCTACCTTTACATCAAGCAAATAAGGTAAATCCCCATAATTATTATAAAATAACTGTCTAACCTCATCACTCCACTAACCCCAGATTTCCTTCAATTCCTGCAAATTGTTTTGAGTTACATTGATGTGCGTAAAATCCCATAACTTCGATACATGCTTGTCAGTCAAACTATCACCCTTTTCTTGCTGCGTTGTTTCAGACCAAGTTCAGACAGCCGCATTGTCCTCCAATTTATCAAGAAACCCTCTTTCCATGATAAGCCTTCTATCTAGCAACTGAATATGGACTGACGCCTTTTATGAAGAAATGAAATGCCATGTCATGCAAATAAAACACCAAAAGTCAGTATCACATAGAAACATAAGATATAATCAAGAAATAGTAAAAATCCCTAATTGGATATCTACTAGGGTTTAGTATAGTTCTACCTAGGGTGGATTCCTAAGGTTCATTATATGAAGTTCGGCTTCTAGGGTAAAGGTACCCGAACCAGCAGATTCCTCAATCCTCACCCATTATAGACTCATATGGATCGAGTTCGGTTCAGGGGAATACATTTCCCTATGGCTGCACGGAGATGAAAATCTCACGAAGACATAGGTACGAATGTATCTCGGAAGCAATCCACTACCCTACACAGAGGTGAAAACCTCACAAAGGCATATCTTCTCACTCCCACTTAAAAGGGTAAAATTGTTCAACTCATGAAATGTATAATGCAAACAATATTTAAGCAATAAGATAATGAATGCGAAAGGATGTTATGAGTTTTTTTAAAAATATTTTTCTCGACCATAAGACAAAAATTAATCAACTTTGTGGCTCGACTCTTTTTTTTTAAATGTCCCCAGTGGAGTCACCAAGCTGTCGAAACCATTTTTTTAAAAAATAAAAGTTTTAGATTGTCGACTTTTAAAAATTAAAAATTAGGAGTCGCCACCAATCTTTTATTGAGGTGTGATTGGATCACCCTAAAAAAACGGGTTTGGTCTACGAGTTTTAGAAAAACGGATCCGGGAGTCGGTTACGTACGAGGAAGGATTAGCACCCTCGTAACGCCCAAAATTGGTACCTAGTTAATTAATTAATGTCTTAATGTCGAAAATTTGAAAATATAATCCTTAGCAAAAACTGAAAAACGTTACGTATTAAGACCCTTATCATTTCAGAGAAAGAAAATGCCACACCCAATGCGTTAGGGAATGACATTCTAATTTCCTTAAAAATGAACTAGGCCAAAATACTCGTACAATAAAAATTTAAAAGAATATCCATTTATTCAAGATTTAAGAAATCGCGGCCCAATACGTTAGGGCACAATTCCTCCAAAATCCCAAACTCAGAATATTTGCTTTATTATTATTTTTTAGAAAAAATCTTCATTTCGAGAAATCAATGCGTCACATCCAATACGTTAGGACACAACGTGTTGAATTTCCAATAATGAGTTCTTATTTTTTGATTAAAGAGAAATGCTCGATTGTTAGATTTAACGAAGAAAATCGGAACCCAATACGTTAGGGCCCAATTTCCTTGAAAATTCTAAATACGAACATTATCTCAATTTTGAAAATTTTCTATTTTTAAATTCGAGTAAAAGATGATGTAACGTTATTTTATATGTGCAAATGTCGTAATAACAATGATAACAAATACAATAATGGCATAAAAATAATATAAACAAATAAATAAAAATAAAAAATAAAAGATATGAAAATATAAATCAGCAAACAAATAAAAAAATAAAAAAATAAATGAAGAAAGGAAAGTGCATAACATATACATTGGAATTATAAGAAATAAAATACACAATTTACATATAAAATTTGAATTATAAAATTTATATAAGTATACAATGCATTTATGAAAATAAAGAAAAATGTATAAATATACATATATAAAGTTTAAAATATATGTGTGAAAAAATATAAATATGTATTTAAGCATTTTCGAAAATATAAAAAATATGTACTTATATGTATGAAAATATAATAGAATATTCAAAAAAATAAATACATATGTATACATGTAAAACATATTAAAAATAATTTATTAATATCTACATTAAGAAAAAAAATATGAATATATATATATAAATATGAAAAAAATAGTTGAAAGAAAATAAAGATGTTCATAAGAAAATAATAAATATACATATATAATTAAAAATAATTACATAAAAAAATAATTACATCCTAAAAATTAACTAATTTTAAGAAAGATATAAAAAGAACTAAATTGAATTGCAAATAAAAAATTTGGGGCAAATCCGCAAATAAATAAAGCCAAAAGGACCACATTTGAACACGCAAATAATGTAGAGGGGCTGGAAGGACAATTTTCCCTTCTCCTTTTTTTAAAATCGTAGATAAGTAAAAAATAATCGAAAAAGAAAAAAAAAAGAAAACAGTAAGCCACCTTTAAAAAACTGCCAATCGTTCTCCCTTTTTTTTATTGATTTTTCTCCCTCTTTAATGAATGGAGAGGCCTCTATTTATAGCTGAGCCTCCCCAAATCCAACGGTACAGATCAATTACATCAACGGCTAAGATTAAAGGGTATCTATAAATTAAATCTTTAAGATTACAAAATCTTATCTTCTAAGATTGTATATATCATATCTAAGATTGCATATATCATATCTAAGATTGTATATCCTCGAAAATTATGTTTCCATATGTGAGCTTGGGCTAAAATTGGGTATTACAAAAGTATTTCACTTCTTTTGGTATTATATTTTCATGATTTATATAGACGTTTTCATGGATTTTCCCATCTATTTATTCCTTTTTATTCTCTCCCTTACATTTGAACAAACAATAAAATTGAGTTCAAAATTCTAGTATGCAAATGTTATTGTTATGAGACTGTATTAGTACCAAAATTAAACTTAATAAATTTAATATTTTGTATGTAGATAGATCAAAATTCTATCAAAGCTATAATTATAGGGGTTGTAGCTTCAATATGCTTTTGAAATGATTTTAATTAAAAGATTAAGATCTAAAAAGCAAATAGCTTATCAATCTCATATGTATTGAGATTATGAGAGATAAATTTATATTAATAGTATTTTATATCAAGGTGATCAAAATTGTGTTAATCTCATAAGAATGCGACCAATAGCAATTTTTAATTTGTGTGTCCTTCTTACTATGAATAATTTGTTAGAATCAAGTAGATCAATGAATGTTAGGGAGTAAGTGCTATTTTTTTTTTTACATATTATTGGTCAAAATGTAAGGTTCCAAGTGATTGGTTCAAGATATTATAGATCAACTAGAGACAATCCACTGCTACTTTAAAATTGTGTTAAGAGCTATTTTGAAATTACATCAACTTGTCATTAGATTACCTGATGAGTCGACTCCTCCCAAAATTATAAACAATCCAAGGTTTTACCCATACTTCAAAGATTGTGTAGGAGTATAAGATGGAACTCATGTTTATTCATATATTCCACCTAGAATTAAAGGGAAATTTTGTAGTCATAAAGGGGAACAACATAGAACATATTAGCTTCCATCATCTTTTATTTGAAATTTTACTATGCATTAGTTGGTTGGGAAGATATTGCACATGATTCTTGTATTTTAAGTGATGCACTTGCACATCTAAGATGTTTTAAAATTTCAGAAGGTAACAATTATTATTAATAATTCATAATACTTTAAATAAATTAATAAAGTATTTAACTGTAATTACATCTTATAAACTTGTAGATAAATATTATCTTGTTGATGCTAGATGTGACATACGAAATGAAATTGTTTCTCTATATCATGGTGTTCAATATCATTTGAAAGAATTTACTGATCATCATCCAAAAAATCTTAAGGAACTCTTTAATCTTCATCATTCATCATTAAGAACTACTATTGAGTGAGCCTTTGGGATTTTGAAGAAATGTTTTCATGTGTTAGATATTGAGCCATTTTAGGATTTTCAAACACAAGTAATATATTGTTAGCTTGTTGTATAATTCATAATCATGTAATGAGAGTTTATCCTAATGATTCAATCAATCAAGGATTATTTGAGGAGCCCGAGTCTGATTTCATAATACCAACTCTTACATAGTGAAAAGAGAGAAGAAATTAGAGGATGGGCTATCAAAAGGGAGGAAATTGCACAAGTTATGTAGAATGATTATATGGCTAGAAGTGTTAGTTCAATTTAAAGATTAGGTTGAGTATTTTTATGTAAAATTTTTGTGGATATTGAAAATTTTATGTTTTAGGTTTGTTGGATTGTTATGAGATTTGAGTTAATTGTTCAATTAAAAATGATTTATCAAGACTTTTTATGGTTTACTTTTTTGTTGATTCTTTTTATATCATTTTTAATATAGCAATTGGCAAGGGTAAGTCAAACCATGAAGGGGGCACATTAAAACAATTTAGGTGGATAGTGCCGATGGAACACATTTTCCTTGAAATACTTGTAGAGAAGGCTCAAAAAGGAATTAAACCATCTAATACTTTTAAAAATGTTAAGAATCATCATAAGACGGTAAAAAACACTTGACAAATTATATGCAAAACTCGAAAAGATAGTGGATTCGGGTGGATAACATGAAGATAATAACATGTGACAATAGAACATATGAGGAAGTTGTGATGGTAAACTTTATATACTATTCTTTTAATATATTAAACTTTCATTTTACTTCTTATTATAATTATGTATTATTTCAAATAGGAACACCTAAGGTATGGCCCATTTCTGAATAAAAAAATTGAGTATTATGATGAGATGGTTGTAGTTGTTGGGAAAGACATGGCAACAGGGAGATTCGCTAGAACTTTCGCTTATATAAATTTGGATGATATTAATGATGCTTCTCCGAATTTTGAGATTGAAGAAAATGAAGAGGTTAGAACAAAAGTTTCTTCATTTGCTAGAGGATCAAAGCATAAAAGAAAAAATATACAAGAAAGTGTCGATGATGAGAACATTCAACTTATGACAAAACAACTTGGTGAGATTGCTAGTGCCATTAAAAAAATTAATGAGGATAAAATCATCCCTTCACATCTTTTTGGAGAAGTAATGTCAATCGATAGATTTGACGAGGAATCTCTTTCTAATACTTTTGATTATCTCATGGAACACAAGCAACAAGCCAAAGCATTCTTAGCTAAAACTAAGAATCTTAAAAAAACTAAGCTTGAAAAATTCATTCAAAGTTAGATTATTTTAGCTGTGGGTTTTGAAAAATGTCTATGCTAGAGATTTGGATTCCAAATTTCTTTTGTTAAAACCTTTGTTGATGGGAGATTTAGGTCATGAACTTCTTTTGACCTTTGTTGTAGGCTTTTAGAATTTGTTCAATTATGAATTATAATGGTATTTCTCATTACATTTGAGCATTTTTAACTATGTGATTAAGTTATTTTATTCATAATTTGTATGCTTTATATGAAAACTCAGGTGAAGATTTTTGTTTTTTGGGCTTTGTAAAGAGAAAATAAACAAATGATATTTTAAGAGATTTCAAAAACCCCATTTTCGAAAAATAATTTCAGGAAATTTACTAAATAGTAGAAAATGTTGTACACAAATTTAATCAAATATTAGAAAACATCATGTTTTCAGAAAAATCAATCTATTTTTAAGAATTCAATTTTTTGAAAGTTATTTTCAGTGAATCAAATAGGCCCTTATTTACTTAAATCTCACAATATCCCATCAAAGACAGTATTTAATAGCTTGCTAACCAGTATTACTCCAACTTTCTATTTGAATGAGTCGTAAGAATATGTGTGCTACTATTTAATAAACTAGGTTTAAATAGAAAGAACAAAAGGAAGGTTTTTTTTTTGGTGGGAGAGGGTCGAGGTGGAGGCAACTAGGGAGAAACAGAAGTGGAAAGTAAATTTTGAGGATAAAATTGAGATTATTTGTAAATTTTGAAGGTTAATTTTTTAAAATTATAATTAAATCTATATAATATGTATAAATTGATAGCTAAATTTGTTATTATATTAATTTTTTAACTATCACATCACCCTCCCATAAGATATTTAATGGCACTTAACAAAAATGTACCAAAAAAAACACTCTTGATTAGTAGAGTGAGTGGGTGACAAAAATTTAAAAAAATTGATAGTTGGGTAACCAAAAAAGAAAAAAGCAATAGTTAGGTGACCTGTGATGTAGTTTTCCCTATTTTATAATATCTAAATAGTGGAAAACTGAGACCTATTTTTTTCTTTTTCAGATAGATGGCGGCCCGGTCCGATCATGCCCAGGTGAACTAATAACCCCAAAGCCACAAAGCCAGAACTAAAAGAAGCCCCCACAGATAAAAATGGACAAAGCAACGCCAACACCAGAATCTCCGCCAGTGTCGCCACCACAGCAGGCGGCGCTTCACCAAGACGACGCAGCTGATGACGATGAGAACGTGAAGCAATTGAAGGAATGCTCTGCTCTCTACTTATCCTTGCAAGTTAATAAAATATCCCTTCTCTTTCCATCGTTAAACCATAATCTAAAACCTTAGTTAAACCCTTTTCTATTTTCACTGCAATTTATTTATTTTGTTTTGGCAGGATTGTCTTATTAAGAGCAACAGGAATTGGAAATCTTGTCAAATGGGTATGCTTTAAATTCTTTGATTTTCTTGTTTCTATTAAAACCCAGTTAATATACTTGGCTCTTTGACCATTTTCTTTTTTTAAAAATAGAGGTTCAAGCTTTGAAGGCATGCAATGAAAGGAGGAAAAAATAGCTGTGGGAAATGAAATTTTTAAGTTGTAAGGATGATGAAATTACTTCAAAAATTCACAAATTCAGAACTTTTTTTTTAATGTTGATTTGGCTGAGAAATGTAATGCAACAACCCTTAATAGACTTCATTTTTTCTTGATCTTGAACAAAAGATCCTATTGAATGCTTAATTCTTCCATAGTCATTGTCTTGCATTAAATCTTAAAAATTTTCAATTAAAATCAACATGTGAAAGATATATGCACAACATGAACTCTATATATCCGTTGTAGTGGAATCATTTGACATATGCAATGAGGATACTACTGCATATACTGTATTATCTCTAGTTTTCTATGTGCAAACTTATATTTTTGTTTAACTGTGATTCTTCTTCTTTCCTTCATATGAGCTTTATCATAGACAATGTCAATGGATCAACCTCGTCCTGGCTCCAAAGAAAAACTATCTTCTCTTTTAGAAGTTAAAAGCTGCAACAACGTTACTCTAGCCAGTGAGGAAATATTCTTCTTGCCACTCTCTCATGTTGCACTTCTTGTATATAAAAAAGTTAAAATGATCAAGAGATCTAATGATCAATGAGAAAATTTTGTCATACTACGAGGGGGAAGATACAAATATCAGAATCATGATGCAAGTGACATGGATGGTGGCCTTTTATTGTTTAGATAGGCCTTGTTCCATGGAGAAATGCAAACTACTACTCATGCAGCATGATAAATGGTCCAATGGTTTGCATCAAATGCCTAAAAATCATGGCCAATTGAGCTTCTTTCAGAGTCTGTTAGGTGAAGCATCGGAATCTTCTGATTTGTGATGCTAGAAGCGTGATGAATGCTAATGTTCATTTGCTGCATAAGTATGATGGACATGCAGAGGATAAGGCAAGTACTAAGTACGTGTGGAAACTCGAAGAAATGGCTTAGGTTACTGGAAGAAAAATTAAGAGATTATTGTAAACTGTTATCTGTCATCGAAGTAAATATTGCAATCGAAGTCTTTATTGTTGCCCGGACCAAGTCCAATGATTAATTCATTCACACCCTTTGCTCTGAATCTGTAAATTTTTTGCTCATCTTCTATTTGCCTCAGCTGATAGGTGATGAGGTATACTGATACTCTTACTTGAAGTGACACAAACAATACGTTTATTATTAAGTTCACCTTCTCTAAAATTTCACTAAGCATAAAGCAAGCACCTTAAGGGGATTAAGTGGTTGGTTTTTCCTTTAATTGGCCTCAAATATTACTAAAATGACAAAGCAATGCACCAAATGCACCAGTCTCAGTTTACATGGACGCCTAAGACTGACAAATCTACCAATCAGCTTGCTGATCTTAAGCTGATTCAACATGAAGATGTTTGATTACAAGCAACAAAAGCATAACATCTGAATGACTTCATAGGCTGCAAAGTCAGAAATGATTTCTAAGGAACAGCTTGGTTACCGGTTGCATGACAAGCTGCGCATCAGATCTCCGAGCTTATTTCATATAACTCTGCCTGAAAATTTTACTTTTCATGTATCATTAAATCATAAACAGATGCATATTGAAAAGGGGACTCGTACAAAAACTCGAGAACAATAAAACTCACATGGTAATTTACAGCTCCATGGGGAACCCCAAAAACAGGAAAACTAGCCTGATCTCCACAACCAGTACAGTCTTGGAACTCTTGTTGACAGATCTTGTCATAGACTCTGGTGCTTTGCATCCTGTATAAACTTTTTCAGCTTATTAATTAACAAGTATGATCCATCCAAGTAGAACAGAGTAAATTGTACATGGAAACAGAGATCTAAAGTTCATGTCTCAATCTAACAACTCAAGCATCAAGCAAGCATGTCATCCAATCATCCACAAACAGCAGTTTATAGCTCTAGCTTCAAATGGCAAAGCTCTATCTATCATTAAAAAGGCATGAAAGAGATTACCATCAGATCAGCAGTTTTAATTTTACACCAAAAGCAGTGATTCAAGCTTGCAGATGATGAAAGAAAATTCGCAAAATCACACTAAGTCTAATCAAAGTAAAGATTCATTGCTATGTTGATTTTTGTCGTATATGGCGCAAACTCCATGCTATATTCATGAATCAACAGAACATTGTATCATTAAATATACTATAGCACCAAGGAACTAAATAGTAAATAAAACCTCAGAAAGAAAAGATTCATTGCCAGTTTGCACTCATTTTGTACAAAGCAAATGCATGAGTATTCTGTACCCGCAAAAATGAAAAAAGAAAAAGAAAAATGGGTTGTTACTTGAGGTCTATGCTATCACTTCATTGGCTGCAATCTTTAAATTGATGAAGCATATACTAGTTTCAGGATGATATTACAGTACCTGGAAATTCGCTTTGCTTTTGCAACAGTATAGAGAGAAATAAAGCACCGGGTATAAGCGATTGCATCGAAACGTGCGCGATTCTGGCTTAATCTAGTTTCTTCAAGATGTTTAACTTTCTGGTTGATAAAATCTATTACCTTCTTGGTCAAATACAATATTTGTCCACTGCTCAAAAGAGCCTTTGGTAGATACGAATTGGTTACAACTATTACCTCATTGTACAACATCAATATTTCTCCATTGCTCAAAACAACCATTGGTTGATAGGAATCGTAGCCAAATCCCTATGGGTACAACAAATATTGAACAACAAACTGTTTGGTCCAAGACTCCTTGACACCATACTCCTTCATAACCCAAATCTCAAATAGCTCCGAAATCACGACGTGAATTATAAACAGACAACCTCCTAGCACTCCAGTCGTTGTGTCTCCAGATTCTTTATCCAATTCTTGAAAATGATCAGGGGGTGGAACCATCCCAAACCGCTCAGTATCAAAGTCAAAAGAATTTATGAATTCACCACCAAGAGAAGATTTCGACCAGTGAAGGGCTCCATTCAAGAAAGCATTGAAAGGTAAAGAAACAGAGCCAGTAGGTGTATTTCCTATGCTTCTCCATGTACCACTCCCAATGGTGTATATTTCAGCCGTTGGGTAATTCAATTCAAGTGTAGGATAATAGCTTTGCAAAAGTTTGTATTGATTTGTGGCAATTGAATAACCAAGCCCCCAAAAACGACTCATGCACCTATCCTTATAAGTTGTTGAATAGTGATAAATTCACCCAAAATTGGGTTACACACATAGAAAGGGTCATCTTTTTTGGGTCCAACTAAACAAAGCAAACCATTGCAAGCACTCACATCAGAAATATTCCAAGTCGGTTAATTAGATTTGGGTGTAAATTTGAGTCTGGAGACCTGGAAATGTGCACCATCGACATCAATGTGGGATAAGTGTGTTAGTACAAATCTCCGGTGAAGAAAATCTCGAACACATGAACGAAACTCGAACAGAAAAAGAAGAAATAGGACAAAGCTCCAAGGCGTATATCAAGTCACTATCTTTAAGGTTATATTCGCTCCCACCTATTTTCGGTGTGCAAATGAGTTCCAAGCAAATTAATCTCGAGGATACAATGAAGCCAATGACTATTTGCGTTTTGCACTGACGAGAATAGTCCACTACACATTAAATAATGTATGACAAGAAACTCAATTTCTATAAAAGATTTCTGTAGTAATACTTTATAAAATAATCTAAATATTATAACTATTCATAGAGACATCTTTCAATATGTGTCTTTCTGAATAATAATGTCTTTAAAATAAACACATAATTATTCATTTAATATTATAACTATTCAAATGATATTATTTAAATAGTTATAATTCTTTTTCAAAAAATCAAATAATATAACTTTTGATTAATTACATCCATTCATTTATAATTATTGGAACACTATAAATATTTGAAAATGTTCCAACAATCTCCCCTCACTTTCAAAATATTTTGAATTTTAATACTCTTGGAAATCAATTTGCATAAATGAAGGTATCTTACGATTGAACCTTCACTTAGTGAAAACATGTTAAAGTTAATCGAAATTGTATGGTAGACTAAGCTTTGAACGAACTATTCCATTTGATTAACCAAACACATCTCACACAATGATTTCAACATCGGTCAATGCATAGTATCTAGGGACACTATTATGGACATGTGTCTATGTCCTATTTTCATGAGTGTTGTTAGAGCCAAGCCCTTGAGCTCTTAGAAGCGACCATACTTCCACTCACATAGGTAGATCCCATCAAGAGTGTTCCCGTAATTATAACACTTTAACATATTTATGTTATGGGTCTATTAAGAATACATTACTCATCATTCCCTTATCATTACGGGTACCTAGCACTTTAATCTTAGGATGGATTTATTTATAGTGCTAACAGTCACATACTAATGATGTACTTTGTCTCATCCTTCCCTTATCATTAAGCTTTGAGTCGAGTTTCCATCATGGGTGACTCTAATTAATGGGCTTGAGTCTCATCCCTTTTGAGGTCCTTTTTACTGCATCTCTAGCAAGACTTTTTGTCAAAGGATCCACCAAATTTTCACTTGACCTCACATAATTAATAGTGATCACTCCATTAAAAACTAATTGTCGGACATAACTATGTCTTAATCCAATGTGTCTAGACTTTCCATTATATACTTGACTATATGCTTTTGCACTATCACAACATATATAAATAGGTGAAATTGGCTTAGGCCATAAAAGTACATCATAAAGCAAATTTCTTAATCATTCTGCTTCTTTAGATGTAGCAGCTAATGCAATAAATTCTGCTGCCATGGTGGAATCAATAATACATGTTTGTTTCTTGAAACCCCAAGAAATGGCTCCTCCACCAAGAATGAAGATCCATCCACTAATAGATGCATGATTTTCAAACTTGCAATCCAACTAGTATCTGAATATCCTTCTAAAACTGGAGGACATCCATTATAACACAATCCATAGTTAATAGTTTTCTTTAAGTACCTAAGTACTCTATTCAAAGCTTGTCATTGCAAACTACTTGGATTACTTGTGTACCTACTCAATTTTCCAACTGCATATGCAATATCTGGTCTTGTACAAGTCATGTACATAAGACAACCAATTAGACTTGCATATTTCAATTGATCAATTTTCCTACCAGAATTAGATACTAATTTTATTTGAGGATCCATGGGTGTAGATGCTAGCATACAGTTGAAAAGATCAAACTTTTTAAGCACATTTTCAATGTAATGTAATTGTAATAAAGCTATAGTGCTTTCATCTCAGGTTATTTTAATCCCAAGAATAACATCTGCTATACTCATATCCTTCATAGCAAAGTTGTTTGACAAGAATTTCTTTGTGTTTTCTATTTGTTCCAAATCTGTGCCAAAAATGAGCATGTCATCTACATATAAGAAAATTATGACACCTTTTCCATTTTCAAATTTGTTATATATGCACTTATCGGATTCATTTATTTTATAACCATTAGCTAAAACAACCTTGTCAAAATTTTGGTGCCATTGTTTTGGTGCTTGTTTAAGTCCATATAAAGATTTAACAAGCTTACATACCTTATGCTCTTGTTTTGGAACAACAAATCCTTCCAATTGTTCCATGTACACTTTCTCTTCCAATTCACCATTTAAAAATGCAGTTTTAACATCCATTTGGTGAACAACCAAATTATATATAGAGGTACATGATATTAAGAGTCTAATTGTAACAATTCTTGTTACTGTAGCATAGTTATCAAAGTAATCAATACCTTGTTTTTCTGTAAAACCTTTGGCTACCAACCTTGCTTTAAATTTATCAATGGTTCCATCAACCTTCATTTTCTTTTTGAAGATCCATTTACAACCTATTGGTTTGGAACCTGGTGGAAGATCAACTAAGATCCAAGTTTGATTTCTCATTATTAATCCATCTCATCATTTATTGCTTCTTTCCAAAAAGCAGAGTCTTGAGATTTGGTTGTCTCTTCAAATGTAATAGGATCAGACTTTGTATTATAACAATAAGGTATCTTATTGCATATACTTTCACCTTTTCCTTCTACAAGAAACATAATGAAATCTGGTCCAAAATCTTTGACCTTTTTAATCCTTTTACATCTTCTTAATTCTTGACAAGATTCATCATTATTATCAATTTGTTCCAATGGAATTTCATTCTCATTTGAAGAATGAATCAATTGTTGTGGCTATAATTGTTTTGATATAGAATTAAAACTATTTTCATCAAAAATAGCATCTCTTAATTCAATAACAATATTAATTGAAATTGAATCATTTGGTTCAATTACCATGAACCTATATGCCTTACTATTATGTGCATAACCTATAAATATGCATTCAATTCCTCTTTCACCTAACTTTTTACGTTTAAGTGTTGGAACTTTGACAATAGTTCTACAACCCCAAACCTTCAAATAATTAAGGTTTAGTTTCCTTTTCTTTCACTGTTCATAAAAAGTTATTTTAGTTTCCTTATTAGGAACTCTATTCAATATATGACAAGCTATTAGAACAGCTTCTCCTCAAGAACCTTATCCAAGACCTGAATATGATAACATTGACTTTACCATTTCAGTCAAGACTCTATTTTTCCTTTTAGCTACACCATTTTGTTGTGGTGTGTAAGGGGCTAAAACTTGATGGACAATTCCAGTGAATTCAAAATAACTTGGATTATAGTATTATCCACATTTATCCGATCTTAAGCACTTGATAAATGATTTACACTGAAGTTCAACTTCAGATTTATAAACTTTAAATTTATCAAGCGCTTCATCTTTTGAATGCAAAAAATATACATAACAATATCTAGAACAATCATCAATAAAAGGAACAAAATATTTCTTTCCACCTAATGTAGGAGTATTATGCATGTCACATAAATCACTATGTATCAAATCATGCAATTTTGTTTTCTCTTTAACCTTAGGGAAAAGGGTTTCTTGTAATTTTAGTCAACATACATGTATTGCATTTTTCAATATTATTATTAAAAACAGGAATGAAATCTAACTTATACATGTTATTCAATTTTCTATAATTCAAATGACCTAATCTATAATGACACAAACAAAAAGATTCAACCATATAAGTAGAAATAGTATTTTTATTCTTATTAATAATATTGAGTTTGAACATACTCTCATACATATACCCTTCCCCACAAAAATTCCTCCCTTAAACAAAATAAACTTATCTGCCTCAAAAAAAAGGTTGAAACCAAACTTATTCAACAGACTTCTAAACACTAAATTATTCCTAACTTCTGGTACATAATATACATCATTTAAGGTTAAAACCTTTCCAGAAGTTAATTGTAGTTCAACAGACCTTTTGCCTTTGATTGCTGCGGTGGAAGAATTTCTCATGTACAAGACATTGTCATTTTCACATTTTGTGAACTTTGTGAACATGCTTTTGTCTTTGCACACATGTTTGGTTGCTCCGGTATCAATCCACCATGTATTATCATCTTGTGCCATATTAACTTCAGATATCATTGCTATGAACTTTTCGTTATTATCAATCTTAGAAGATGATTTATTCTTTAAAAATTGACATTCATTCCTGAAATGTCCTGGCTTTTCACAATGATAGCGTGAGTCCTTTTGTTTCTTTTTGAACTTAGGTGCTCTATCAGTCTGTTTGAACTTTCTCTTGAATGGTTTAGTAGTCTGTACTTCCACTGTAACATGCACTTTGGCATTTTCAGAATTTAGGTTCTGATATTGTTTTTGATATTCTTCTTCAATACGAAGATGATTTGCCAAAGCCTCAAGAGATATTTCCTCTTTCTTATGTTTTAGACTTCTTTTAAAGTCTTTCCAAGATGGAGGAAGTTTGTCTATTATGGAGGATAAGATAATCATTTCATCCATTTTCATAACATATTGCTTGAATTGATTTAACATCTTTTCAATATCACAGAATTGTTCCACAACAATATGACCATCAACCATTTGATAATTATTGAAACAAATGACAAGAAATTTTTTACTTGTAACATCTTCGGTCATGTATCTTGTCTCCAATTTGTTCCATAATTCTTTAGCAGTGACCTCATTTTGGTAGGTGTCAAACAAACCATCAAATAAACCATTAAATATGTGGCCCATGCATATGTAATCAGTGATGTCCCATTTTTGTCTTTCTCGGGTTGCAGCAACAGATTCGTTATCATTCTCTTCAAGTCTTAGAGTATCCAAAACATAAATAATCTTCAAAGTTGATAATAAGAAGTGCATCATTTTCTGCCATCATCGAAAATTTCCACCATCAAACCAATCAAGTTTGACAAAGTTGGAAGCCAACTCCCTTAGTGTTCCACTTTCATGTGTTATGGTAGTCATCATGAATTATATAACCTTAAAATTGTTAGTACAAATCTCCGGTGAAGAAAATCTCGAACACACGAACGAAACTCGAATAATAAAAGAAGAAATAGGACAAGGCTCCAAGGCGTGTATCAAGTCACTATCTTTAAGGTTATATTCGCCCCCACCTATTTTTGGTGTGAAAATGAGTTTCAAGCAAATTAACCTCGAGGATACAATGAAGCCAATGACTATTTGCGTTTTGCACTGACAAGAATAGCCCACTACACATTGAACAATGTATGACAAGAAACTCAATTTCTATAAAAGATTTTTACAGTAATACTTTATAAAATAATCTAATAATATTAGAAAATGAAGGAAGGAAAGAAAAAAAATATTAGAATCTGTTGGTGTGATTTCCAAATGAAATCTCATTCCTATTTATAGGAATTTTCATGTCTCTTCATAGAGATATCTTTCAATATGTGTCTTTCTCAATAATAATGTCTTTAAAATAAACACATAATTATTCATTTAATATTATAACTATTCAAACAATATTATTTAAATAGTTATAATTCTTTTTCAAAAAATCAAATAATATAACTTTTGATTAATTACACCTATTCATTTATAGTTAATTGGAACACTATAAATATTTGAAAATGTTCCAACAAAGTGGAGCCTCTTTCAAGATTTTTGGGGTGGCATAGTGTTGATTAAAATGTAGAGGGGTGATGTTGAAAGGTGGAGCCATGCAAATTCAGGATCAAAAATGAAAGAGATGAACCTCTTTCAAACATACCTGTAATGGAGAAGGGAATTGATGGGAAGCCTTGAGAGAATGTCTAAGATTAGATGGTGCGGGAGTTGAAACAATCTGTAAATCTTTGTTGTAGGTTCATGTCTGTAGCTTGTTGGTCCCATTGCTCCTTTCTTTCAGCCTCACATTTTCTTATATTTTCTTTCGACTTGAAATGTTTTGAACTTTAATCTTAAGACGCTGACTATCAAGTAAGAAGCTTGAAATGGTTTTGTTACGTAATATTTCTCTTGTCTTCTTGATAGGAATATTGGGGTACTTATACATATGGTTACAAGCACAATTACAGCTCATAGCAGAGCCCCACTACTTTTTCTTGATTCCATTACCTCCAATACTGACATTTTCTGTCCTTAGTATTGACATTCTTTGTGAACTTCAGACCTGCTGGGCACGTGTCTACGAGAGCACGCTGTCCTTTCTGTTTCAGGGACTAACATCCTGAGTGGGCTCCATACCTGTTGAACATGTGTCAGGGTGGCCTGCAGGGCATGTGGTCATATCTGCGCACTCCTTAGGTGTGTGCAAACTGAGGCCGTGGCTTTCCCTAGGCTCCTGCATGCTCAAACAGCGAGCTGTGCTCGCAGACCTCTCTTTTGTGAGCCGTGTCCATGAGCTCTCCTTTCGAGCCATATTTGCGAACCTGCCTTGCTATCTTCTCGTGATTCGTCTTATACTTAGCCTTCGAGTGGGATCTATTAGGGTCGTGGGTCGAAAACCCGGATTCTTTCTAGGGCTCAAGTCGTTGGCTACTGATGTATAATAATCTTGAAAAATCTCGAAAGAGGCTTCATTTATCCTATGTTTATGCTTATGGTGCAAGTGTCCAGGTCTCCAAACTCAACTTTACACCCAAATTTAAAGTACCCACTTCGGATATTTCTGATATTAGTGCATGCAATGGTTTGCATTGTTTAGTTGCACCCAAAAGAGATGACCCTTTCTATGTGTTCTACGTGTGTAACCCAATTTTGGGTGAATTTATCACAATTCAACCACCTTATAAGGATAGGTGTAGGGGTGATTTTTTGGGGCTTAGTTATTCAACTGTCACTAATCAATACAAACTTTTGCAAAGCTATTATCCTACAGATGAATTGAATTGCCCAATGGTTGAAATATACACCATTGGGAGTGGTACATGGAGAAGCATAGTAAATGCACCTACTGACTTTGTTTCTTTACGTTTCAAAGCTTTCTTGAATGGAGCCCTTCACTAGTCGAAATCTTCTCTTCGTGGTGAATTCATAAATTCTTTTGACTTTGATACTGAGCAGTTTGGGATAGTTCCACCGCCTCATCATTTTCAAGAATTGGATAAGTGTTCTTCAGAATGCACAAAGACTGGAGTGCTAGGAGGTTGTCTGTTTATATGTCACTATCCAGATTTCATGCAATTTGACATTTGGGTTATGAAGGAATATGGTGTCAAGGAGTCTTGGACCAAACAATTTGTCATTAAACATGTTTACTCGGGTTCCTATCAACCAATACTTGTTTTGAGCAATGGAGAAATATTCATGTTGTCAAATTACCCGAAAAGAACTTGTTACAACCAGAAGGGGAGATATTTACGAGGAGCTAAATCCTTCTGGATTCCCTCAAAATTTGATGCAATTTCTTATACCCCATGCTTTGTTTCTCTCTACAATGTTGCAAAAGGAGAGCAAATATCCAGGTATTATATCATAATCGTAGCGATGCACCTTATTAATAGGATTAGAGTGCGAGTTCAAAATTTTCTTTCATCACCTACAGCTTGAAGATAATGCTTTTGATGCCATTTTAGTGAACTTTTGATTTCCGTTTCCATGTACAAATTACTGAGTTCTGTTTCATTGTATCATGGTTTTTATTTAATAAGCTGAAAATGTTTATGTAGGATGTAGAGGACCAGAGTCTATGACAAATCTGTAAATGAACATGCGAGTTTTTATTCTTTTTTCGAGTTTATACATGTCTCCCATTCAATATGCATCGGTTTGTGATTTAATAATACATGAAAAGTAAAGTTTTCATGTAGATTTATATGCAAGAAACTCGACGATCTGATACATGAAAAGTAAAAAGGAGTTTATGAAGTCGAATATGGTAATTGGTAAACGAGGCCATGGAACCAACTAAATCCTTAGGGAGTTATATTATGAGTTCCAGGACCCAACTATTATGCCTAAATTGTAATGTATGTAGTGATTCAGATATGACTGCTTTTGTTACTTGTAAATTTTGAGACATCATGCTAATTAGTAGATTTGTTAGGCTTAGGCGTCCATGTAAACTGGAACTGGTATTTTGGTGCATGGCTTGGTCATTTGAAGTAATATTTGAGTCCTTTCATCCCTAGAAATGAACCTCACAGAGCCATGAATCATTTATACCTTAGACACCACATAAAGCAGCATTCATGACATCCAATTGTTTGCTAAATTCGTGATTAAAGAAATATTTAATTTGATTTGATTTATTTCTTGTACTATTTTGAAATTTAAAACTTAGTCCCTATACTTTATTTTTGAGATATTGAGTCTCCGTACCTTTTTTTATTTAAAAATTTTGGTCCTTCAATCTAATTTTTTTGTTAAAGTTAATGATGTCAACCGTAAAATAATATTTTTAAGTCTTCAACATTTATAGTTCTTTTTTGTCGATTTGGTTTTTACCTTTTAAAAAGTACATGAAAATTATAAAAATTATTTTTTTTAAATAAAAAAATTTATGAAAGAAAATAGAACTCTTTAAAAATAAAAAAGATTTAAAATTTTTTAAAAAAATTAAAAGTCAAAGTTATCCAAATTGGATTGCACTGACTAGTTTGGTCAGTTTGACCGGGAATTGGATAGAGTGTTGGTCTAGTGAGAAGTAAAAAATTGGTTGAATTAAGCTAAAAAATGTTAAACCAAATCGATTTCAAACTGATCTGATTAATTGGTTCTCAAAATAATTGGTCTAACCAATTTAAAGTAAATAATTTATTAAAAATAAAAATATTAAAAAATAATAAAAATTTAGCTCAAATCAACCATATCGTATTAGTTTACGGATCAATCAATTTTTGACCTCTCATCGGATCGATACTTTAATTGATTTCTAGTTTAATTGGTCCGATTTAGATAACATTGAATTTTAATTTTATTTTTGGAGTTATAAGTGGCCGAATGATCCACAATTAGAAACTCGACCATCTTTGTGACTATGTGCCTGTCGTCGCCGAATGTTACCTACAGGATGATGAAGCCTTTCACTGCAATCGTCTGGTTGAAGCTATAGACCAGACTAGCTTTCTATAGGGCTGATCTTTGAGGCCCATCTAGCAAAAAGCCTTAGCCATGAGAATGTTGATTGAATTCCCTGTGTCCATGAGGATTCTTTTCACCTTGTTTTGCCTAAAAAATATAATATTGTAATTCTTTATTTTTTTCACCACAATCATAATACATGCTCTAGATTTATTTATATATTTATAAAATGATTTACATAACTAAACTAATATCATAATAGTCAAGAAAACCATTTAAAAAATCATTTGATGTTAAGCTATTAAGTTGATAAAGCATCCGAAATTGTTAAAAGGAAAAGTAATACATAAGTAATTTGTACACTTAATGTTTTTTCTATCATTTCTTTTATTTAGTTTAATTAGTTGCGAGCTTTTAATTAATTATAATCGAGTCATTATAATATGACATATAATCAATTATATTTATAGCTATCAAATATATATAATTGACAACTTGTGAAAAATGGTTTCTTTTATAAATAAAATATTATAAATTTTAATAAATTATTTTCCTAAAATTAGAATTATATTTATAATTATAATTTATTATATTTAAGAAATGATCCACTCACTCTAATATAAAACTACACTTTTATATTTTTTTTATAAAATATTTCGATGACTTTATCTTTTTTATGATCATATCTAGTTTTTAATAATAATAATAATAATAATAATATATTTAAATGAATTAGTCCATATAGACATTGAAATGGTCAATTTATTATCCTATTTGAACTATTCCTTTAAAAATAGAATTTTCTTTTCATTTGGTCTGATTTGGATAAAATGAAATTCATGCGAAAAAACAAAACTTGAATCGAATTGTGCAATTTGGGTGATAACATCAACTCAAAATCAAATTAAATAATAAAAATTCTGAACCGAATCGAATACATCGGCTTGAATCAATTTTTCAAATTTCTCGGTTTCTGTGCTCAACCCTAGTTCAAGGTGGCCCAATTTGCAGTACCACCTATTAGTACATTTATAATCATCCGCACGAGCTATTTTCCATTATCATCTTTTTGTCCGTCGGATGGTCCTACTTCTTTGTCATAGGACTTGTTCCTTTGGTGTAGCTTGTGAGCCACGAATTGCTTTAAGTGACCTTGCCAAAGGGTCGACTTTGTAACACTCATTGCCCGTCTTGGCTTATGGCACAACTGGGAGCCATTACTGGAAAACTTTCAAGCTTTGTACAAAATTTTCTTTTATAAAAAAAATTATTTTCCATGGTGTTTAAAACTTGACCACATCCCTTTTTCTTTCATTTGACAATACATTTAAACTTATTTGAATCGTAAAACAAGTATTTAGGTATTTTTGGCTTAAAACATGATTTTTCGGTTGAAAGAATCAAGGGGTTTCAACAATAATCAAACTTTAGAACATTTAATTTAAAAACTTTAAAATATTTTTCAAACATTCTAAAGGTTTTAAAATCAATTGAAAATCATTTAGAAATATTTTTCTATTGATTGAAGGTGTTCGGGGTTATGTACAAGTTTCAGAAGGCTCAAAACGGTCAAAATAATGTAATGGGCATGTCCAGGAGGCTAGGTATTGGTATCTAACCTCTAGGGTGTGGCACCTAGACCTGAAACAATTCATTTTTGACATTTTGTCAGGTGAGGTGCGGTACCTTAGGTAGGGGTATTAAACCTTATGCCCTTGAAGTTGAAAATCCCCAATCATCCCCATATCATACCATTAGGTTCCGAATAATTTTAAACACATTTGAATGACTCATAAACTCTCTTTTAAGTATGAAAACATATACAACACTTTTATGAAAACAACCACAACTTATCATTCATTAAATTAAAACCAAATCATACAAACTTATCATTGAATATAATCATCCTATGTACATGCCATGCTATAGGATATCCTATTGCACAATTTTCAACCATGCAAAGGTGATAGGAACTCCCAAATGATCATGACTTCTCAAAATCCTTGAACGAACCTACGTGCAAGAAACAACGGTGTGTTAAGCATCAATGCTTTGTAAGTAATCAAGGAAAATACTCAACTTACCTTAAGGGCTTGTGAGTGGTTAATTTACGTTATCATTACAATTAGAATGATCCTAATGACCATGCCCTAGTGTGCATGTGTCGGGGCTTAGAAAACTACAATTGGACATAGAAGTGTAGTATCTGTAAGTGAACAGATCAAATTGTAATATAGTTTTTATTTACAATGAAATATGCAAGTGTTTCAAGAATCGTACCCAATGGAGGTTTGTTTAAACTATAACGCCCCGATTCTGGCGGGTACAAGGTCTGGCGTAGCCCTTAAGCAGTATGATTGGCAAAGTGGTATTCGCCTAAGTGCCCCTTCTTGGCGCATAGAGTGGGCGAATACAGTTATGTGTTTAAGATGATAAGGGCTTTACGCCAAGTTGGTATGATTTGTTGGAATAAATATGTGATCAAGTGAATTGGTATTGAGAGTTGAGTCCATGTCAAAGGTATGGTACGCCCTTTTTCCGTGGAACTATACAAGTTAAATTACAAGGTAAGCTGGTTATAAGCTAACTAAATGTGAACCAGGATAGTTAAAGATAAGGTGAAATACTCAATTAGTGTTCATGGAAGTTGTGGGCTTGGATAAGACAATTTGGTAGTGATATGACATTTATTAAGTTCCAATAAAGACATAGATTATATTAATAGGTCTTCAAGTTTGAGTAAAGGGTGTTTTCTTCTTTTCTCTTCATAAACATTAAAAACTAAGGTCGGAGGAAACAAAAGCATTCCTTTAAGATGGATTTGAAAACCTTGAATTTTATCAGTTATTTCTCCATGTTAAGGTAAGTCTTATAGCTCTGCAAGTAGAATTGTTTGGGTGTATGAAAAAGTAAGGCTCTGTTTGGGGAATTATCTCGGTATAAGTTGTTCGTATAAGTTGTTCAAACAGGTTCTAAAATTAATCACTATACTTTAATTTTAAAACACTTAATTTCTTATTTTTTATTTAAAAATTTTGATTTTTTTTCATCTAATTTTTCATTAAAATTAATGACGTCAAAGGAAAAATTGTTATAAAATAAAGAGAGATTGAGAGAATAAAGAACAAAGAAAATATGAAAGCACTAGAGAATCTACTTTATTGATTAAAAGGAATGATTACAATGCTTTATCAGAGTTTTTATTTATAGGCATAAGAAGTATAAAAGAAGTAGAGATCTAATTCTAATAACTATTAGAATTTAAAGTATATTAAAACTTTATCTTGATCATGATGGACATCCACTTAAAAAGATATTCATAACACTCCCCCTTGGATGTCCATTGGTAGGTAATGTGCCTCGCTAAAATCTTATTAGGAAAAATCCTGTGGGATAAAAACCTAACGAAGGAAAAAGAGTACATAATCTGTAATATGCATAATATGTTGCCTCATTAAAAACCTTACCAGGAAAACCCAATGGGACAAAATATCGATTAAGGGAAAAAGAGTGTAATACATATTTACTCCCCCTTATGAAAACATCTCATATTTTCTCATATTTTACGTATTCAATCTTGAATACTAGTTTTTCAAATGACTATTTGCATGTATTTGCTAAGCATTTATATTACCATTCTTTTAAAAGTCACGAGTGAGGGAAATTTGGGGAAATATATTTTGATCTCTTCAGGAGATTCAACAATAATCATAACAAACTTTAATCATGGTTTTTTTTATAAAAACACAAATAGGTATTTTGGATCATTTTATAATCCTCCTTCAACTACTATTCACTAAGTCAAATTTACCACATATATTCAAATTATTTCAATTCATATTAGAGGTGATCATGGGCCAGGCCAGGTCCAGACAAAATTTTAGGCCCGGGCCCGGCCAAACCCGAAATATAGGCCTAAAAATTTGTCCAAGCCCAGCTCGAAAGAAAATTTCTAAGCCCGAGCCCGACTCAGCCCATATTTGATTAAAATAAAAATTAAATATATTTAATATATAATTTGGATTAAAAGTCCAAAATATATATATTTAATAAAAATTATATTTGATTAAAAATAAAAATTAAAAAAATATATTTAATATATAATTTGGGTCGGGTCGGGCCTCGTTTTTTTGGGCAAATCCATATTTCGGGCCTATATTTTTACCCGAACCTTCTATTTTTCGGGTGGACCATCGGGCCGGGCCAGGTAGCCCAACCCATGATCACCTCTAATTCATATAAATGAACAATTTCTTGAGAATTTCAATATGCTTCTAGCATCCTAAATCCTTCAAGGATTTTAATATAAATTTTACTATATAGTGATTCATAAAAGGTTGTAACAGTAACCATTAAACGCAAGTTAAATGTTTTATGAATTGTCAATTTAATAATATATCTAAAGGTTATTGCATCCACCACAAAACAATATCATATCTTTTCATAATCAATGACAGGACTTAGTGAAAAACTTCATGTTTTTATTCCGCATTTGCAAAACTACTTCAATTGCACCCCACTGGCTTTATACCTTTAGATATTTGGACTACTGGTCCAAAAACTCCAAGAATTTCACCGTACTTAAGTTGCGTCTTTCTATTTTGATCAATTTATTTCATATTTATATTTCGCAATTGATTTATTCAAGATCCTCCTTTTATTTCATTATTTCAATAATAATATTGCATGCAAAATCATTGTCGACCACTTTTATTATTTGGTTCCACATTTTCTCGAATTGACATAACTTATCGAGATCTCTTATTTTCATTATTTTAAAATTCAGTTTCAGTTACCTAAATATCTTTTGAATTTTTACTTATTAGTTATGTCTTGGGTCTCTTCTGGTGCACCCGACTCTATTATATGACCATCTAGAAGAATTTTCATCTTTGGAACTAATCAATCTATTATTTATTCTAACTGATTGTCCTACTGTTACTTTTATTCAAATTAAAATATTAGATGATATATAAGACTTGGTTAATCTTATTAATTTTGTAAATACATCTAACAATTAACTTGTAATGAGTTATCCTTATTGAACTTCTGGTTCAAATTACTCTCCCCTAACTCATTACAAGTTATTATTTCTCTCCCCCTAATGTCGAGAGAACTATCGAATCAAAATTGTAATCACAAATCATATCATAATTAAATCTCGAATACATTCAAAACATCTAATAGTATAAAGAAACTTGTAAGTAATATATATTTTCAACTTTCTTTGAGGATTCACTCATCTTTGTGCGTTGTGGTGGAGCAATTGGAACATATATGCACATACAAAAATTTAAAGATGAGAAATATTTAGCTCTTGATCAAAAACCAATTGTAATGGGGAGTATTTATAACTTATTGGCTTTATGCATACAACACGTAAATCAACATAATCTCATGTTGAAATAGGAAGTTTAGTTCTCATAAGTAATGGTTTAGACATTAATTAGAGGTGTTTAATTAATAATTTCTCTAAACCATTATGTGAAAACTTTTACAAAAGTTTTTCAAACTTAATCAATAAAAGATTGAGATATAAACTCGTCAGTATTAGCAAGATGAATTGTCTTAATTGTATGATCTGAAATTAATTATTTAAACAAGCAATCTTGCAAATGACAGGTTGCAAATTAAAAACATATATGTGATTATTTTGTAGATGCATCTACCAAGACTATATAATATCAAAACCATCAACATGGTGGATGAATGAACCTATATTCGTTTCAGAAATGCAAGACATTGAATCTCAACTTTAGCTAGTGAGTTTCTAATAATCAATTTTCATTGAGAACAAGCAACATATGAGAATTCTTTTAAATTAAAGAATCTTTTGGTTCTTTAATGAATGTCCATGTGAATTCTTAATTAATTTCTGTATCATATATGATCCATGATGGTCTAACTGGTCACGCCAAGTAGTAAATGAATTTGTATCAGTAAACTTCTGGCTTACTTTAACATGTGTTTCAACTGTACTAAATTGTAACAAATTAATAATTTTACTATTGTTCCTTTTACTTTGTATCCACATATAAGTGCTATTATGACATTTACTACTGGAAATGTCTAAATCAATGTGAATATTATAATGTCACTAAGTCAACAAAATAAATATAATTTCTAAACAATTATATGCAATATTCACTTTAGGAAATATGCCAAAATATTTAAATATCTAAAAAAAATTTGCAACTTCAAGTGCATCCAACCATAACGAGCTTTAGATAGAATTATCATATTTTATAGCTCATAAATAGATCTTTTATAGTCATATTTTGCTTCCAACCTCTTAATAGGGATGATGACAAAAGAAGATCACAAATATTATAAAATAAATATAAATTAATAACCCAATCCTCTCATTTTCATTCTTTCAAAATAGATATTTATAGCAGTAGTGATTCATATGAAATATAATACTTTCCTCATTCACAATCTCAATATAAGATCCATTATAAATATCTTTTAAAACCAATGGATTAATCATCACAAGATATTAATATATTAGCTTTTCTAGAGCTTTCAATTAATTTTGTACTATCAAATATTGGAATAATATTTGTTTTTTTTAGTACCAAATAAGATAAATACTTTCTATCTATAATGATAGAATTTATTACTATATTCTCATATCCTTCCTTAAAGAATATTAACAGAAACAAAATTTTTAGACATATGCCACATATGTTCTCTTTTTTATTACTATGTTCCCATTTTTAGACATATGCCACATTGATAACATAAATTATCTCTACCCTTTGAAGAGTTATCTTGAGAACTCTCATTGTTCTCTTATTTATTACTATGTTCCCACTTTTAGTGATTCATGATTATATCTTTTATTTTCTTTATATTTGCATTCACTTCAAGGAATGCAATAAATCTAGTAGGGTAGAGTTCTAAACGCCTCTATTGATTCTTTATTTCATAATCACCATCGCAAAACATGCGTGGATTTCAAATCAAAATCTATCTATTCATGTTGTCATGATTAATCTCCAATCACATCCTCAATTACAACAACAATCATGATCTCTATATTTTCATTTGCATAATTGTTATGTACTGCTACATTCACTTCAGGAAATGAAGCAAAACAAGTGGGAAGAATTTCATAGTTTTTCATTAGTAACTTATTATTTTGTTTAGCCACTAGAAAGTATGAGATCGCTCGAAAATATTGTTGAAGTCATTTTCACAATATTGCTACTGCAGGAGCACATTAGATATTTCAATCATATAGTGTAATGTATTCCTTTGGGGAATACATATAATACAAATACATGAGTATATCATGTTATTTATATATATGGTTTTAATGTAGAACACATGAAGGTTTTATTCAACATATATCTTCTTGATCTGAAAAATAATATTATATTTTATAAAATTTTGAATCACAAGGAGTTAAAATATAAGCTCTTAAAGAGCTTTTTACCGTTTGTGCAATATTAGCTCTTCAAGAGCATATAATCATTTTATTGTATAACTTTAATAAATGCTTAATTTATTTTAAATAAAATTTTATCTATTCATATAAAAATAAACTGAATAGGTATAAAAAAACATATATTAAACGTAACAAATAAATTCATATCACTAATAAATCATTGTGGTTAGATAATATATATTTTATATATCATACCACAACAAAATACAAAATATTATAATGTCAAATTAAAATAACTTTACAACAATAAAAGTTTAAACATAAACATTTTCTAACTTCCACCTTTTATGACATAATTTTATTTCAAATTTTACAATGATATGGAATTATCACAGATAGGGTGAATATCCCAAAGTTCATGACAAGTAAGTATTTTACTCACATTCCGCAATCAATTCTATTAAAAATGAAAAAAATATTTATCTCCACATAAAAATCCCAATAACTAAATGCGTGAAGGGTTTAATAAATTTATAGAGATACGAATAGTGAATTATATAAATTCAACTTTTTAATAGAAATCAAATAAAATTTCAAAAGAAATTGATTAGATTGACTTACATTACCATGGATGAGAAGTAGTGAATCTTATTTCTTGATTTCATATAGATAACAGTATCAAATCTTTCACCATCCTTAAGAACAAAAAGCAAAACAAGTTAATCAAAACAATGATAATGTATAATGAAATAAATATGAAAAATAATAATCAAATATGAAATATTAAATAAAAGAAACTTCCTGTAAACACTTTGCATCTTGTTGTCAAAGATATTGAAAATCATGAAGGATAAATTTGATCGTCAATAAAAGGAACTATCACTTTGAGCAAGATCGTACTGATAATGTGTTATAAAATAAAGAGAGATGGATAGAATAAAGAATAAAGAACAAAGAAAATATGAAAGCAATATAGAATGTACTTTATTTATCAAAAGGGGTGATTACAATGCTTCATCAGAGTTTCTATTTATAAGCATAAGAAGTATAAAAGAAGTAGAGATCTAATTCTAATAACTACTAGAATTTAAAGTACATTAAAAACTTTATCTTGATCATGATGGACATTCACTTAATAAGATATTCATAACAAAAAAAAATTAGCCTTTAATATTTATAAATTTTTTTTGTCAATTTGGTCTTTATTTTTTAAAATTACATAAAAAAATTAAAAGATTTTAAAAATTAATTTATCATATTCTGAATAAAACATAATTTTTTTAAAAAAAATTATAATTTTGTTAAAAATATTTTTGAAAAATAAAATTAAGTAAAAATAAACTCTTTAAAATTCAAAAAATGAAAAATAAAAATGATTTTAAAATTATCATAAATTCCAAAATTCAATGTTATTTAAATTGGACTGGGCTGGCCAGTTAGATCGAGAAATGATTGGAGTATCGATCTAATGAGAGGTAAAAAAATTGACTGATTTACGAAATGGTACAAATTGGTTGAATCGAGCTAAAAAAACGGTTGAATCGATTTCGAACAAGTATAACCAACTGGTTCCCAAACCGACCTGTCCAAAGTAAATTAATTATTAAAAAATTAAAAATTAAAAAATTAAAAAAGCTATTTCAATTGCGAGTAACTGGTTTTTATAGACCGATTCAACTAGTTCATACTAGTTCATGAGTCAATCGATTTTTAAAATTTTTAAAATATTTTAGCCTACTACATTTATAAGATTTTGTCAATTTGATTCATACACTTTAAAAATATGTATTATTTTTAACAAAATTAAAATTGTTTTTTATATTTAAAAAATAAAATTTTAAAAAATATATAGTTTTTTAAAAAGTAAAAAACTATTTAAAATTAAAAAATAAAAACCATTTTAAAAATATAAAAAATCCAAAATTCAATGTTTTTTAAACCAGACCGAACTTATTGGACTAGGAATCGGTCGAGGTATAGGTTTTATGAGGTAAAAAATTGGGTGACTCAATTGGTCAAATTTGATAATTTTTAATAATTTAATTGTCTTAAATCGGTCAAACCAGTCGTTTTAAGAATCAGTTGGTCAAATTCGTTTGAAATCAGTTCAACTATCAATTCAATCATTTTTTTATCTCGATTCAACTAGTCTATATCTGTTAACGGGTTAACCTATTTTTTACCTCTCACTAGACCGATACGTCAGTCGGTTCCTAGTCAAACTAGCCAGTTGGGTCCAGTTTAGATAACATTGAATTTTGTAATTTTTTTTTATATTTTTAAAATAATTTTTATGCTTATTTTTAAATTTTAAAGAGTTTTTATTTTTTCATAATTTTTTTAAAAGTACAATTTTTTTATTTTTTTAAATATTACATTTTTTTAGATTTTTATGTTTTTATTTATAATAGAAAAATAAATTTAATTTTAAATTTTTATATATTTTTAAAGGGTATAATCAAATTGATAAAATATCGTAAATAATTTGAGCTAAAAAAATTATTTTACCTTTGGCATCATTAATTTTAACTGCAAAATTAGATGGAGTACCTAAAATATTTAAATAAAAAATACAAAAACTCAATGTATTTAAAATTAAAGGGTAAATTAAACCAACAGTCACTCAACTTTAGGGTAACTAACAAAACAGTCACTCAGATTTCATTTCAGTAACTCAACTTTAGAAAAATAACAAAACAGTCACTAACGTTATCAAAAAGTGACAAATCAGTCACTCATTAACATTTTTCGTTACTATCTTAACAGGACTACTGATGTGGCAAGTTAACTAGCTGATACGGCCAATTAACTTGTCATGTTGGTGAAGCAATGGAAGGGCCAAGGTTTAATATTGGTTTAGGGAAAAAATCTGAAGAGTTGGGTTGGTTTAGGGCAAAAAAACATAAATTGATTGTGACTAAGGGAAGGAGGAAAAGAAAATCGATTTGGAAAAAAAAAACAGGGATGTGGGTTAGAAATCAATTTAAGAATCAATTAACAATGTTGGTTTAGGGTTAGAAAATCGATTCGATAATCGAAAAAAGACAAAACGAGAAACCAAACAATGTATAGCTGCTAACTATTGTATGTATCTCCATGTTATGCTTTCTTGGTTATTGGATGCTTTATTCCATTTGGATCAATGTAAAATCCTGCAATAAGCATTGGATATCATTGAATATTGGGGAAATCTTCCAGTTTGTCCTTCATTTTCCTTTAAATGATGTTCCACCACCTTATCTCCCTATTTATCAACTTACCTAGATCTATCTTTAAACGATGTTCCTTCATTTTCCAGTTTTCCATTTCTTAAAATTCCTCTTAGATCTATCTTTATAAAAATCATAGAAATCTAAATCCTCCACAGCCACAATTTCCACGTCCCTACTCTAGGAACCACAACTTTTCTCAATGTCTGAACCCACTCTCTTCCTAGAAGTCCCTTGCTTGGTGAGCTTTGGACTTTGATTCTTCTTCCCATTCTTTTGAGTCTTAGCTTCGAAATCTACATTTCTTTCCTTAGTTGAATGTGTCATAATACTCAAATTTACACATGCCTATGAATGTCCCTGATTCTCAATCTTAAAATCCTTACTCTTCTTCGATGCTTTCGGTTTCTCATTCTTTGTGAGGTTGCTTTATTTATGTTCATCTCTCACTTTCCTTTTCCTTTTTACCCGCATCATTCACCTTTTCTTTTTTATTCAACTTTTCCTTTCCTTGATTAGCCTTTCACTTTATTTTCAACTGCATTTCTGCAAGTGTCATTTTCTCTTCTACAACTTTTACTCTTTTCAACTGCATTTCTACATCTGGTATGACAGAATCGATGCATATATGTCTAGTCTTGAGTTTGAGAAGAGTATCAGTGAGCCTACTCTCTATGTGAAGAAATCAGAGAATGAAACTTTACTAATTGTGTCACTATATGTAGATGATCTGTTGGTAACTGGTAGCAAAAGGAAGCTGATTGAAGAGTTCAAAAGGCAGATACAGGATGTGCTCGAAATGACTAACTTAAGGGAGATAACTTACTTCCTTGGCATAGAAGTAAAATAGTCTGATCATGCTATCTTCATAAGTTAGCAAGCCTTTTCTTTGAAGATTTTAAACAAATTTTGAATGACAAACTGAAAAATTGTTAGCACACCAGTGGCTCAAGGTGAAAAGCTAACAAACAATGACAACTATGAAAAGGTTAATGAAAAAGGGTATAGAAGCCTTATAGGTTGTCTGCTCTATTTGACAACTACAAGGCCTGATATCATGTTTGTTGTTAGCCTTCTGTCTAGGTTCATGCATTGTTACAATGTTGTTCACTTTAAGGCAGCCAAAAAAGTCATTAGATCTGTAAAAGGAACTTTCGACTATGGGGTAAATTTTTTGAAGGCTGAAGAACTCAAGTTGATAGGCTACTCTGATAGTCACTAGGTAGGGTCCATTGATGATATGAAAAGCACATCGGGCTACTTTTTCACTCTAGGCTCAGGGGTCTTTTGTTGGAGTTCAAAGAAATAACAAACTGTGGCTCAATCAACAGTAGAAGCAGAGTACATTACAGTAGCTGCTGCTATCAATCAAGCCATTTGGCTAAGAAAGCTCTTATGTGATTTAAATGAGAACCAAGAAGAAGCTACTGAAATCAAAGTTGATAATCAGTTAGCTATTGCAATAGCAAAAAAACTTGAGTTTTATGGCAAAACAAAGCACTTTAAGATTAAATACCATTTTGTTAGAGAGGCTGAACAATCAAAGGAAGTTAATTTGATCCATTGCAACTCTAAAAATCAGTTTGCTGATATCTTGACTAAGCCTCTTAGTACTTCAAAGTTTGACAATTTAAGAAGAAATATTAGTGTTTGTTGCATACAGTCCAAGGAGGAGTGTTGAACTTTGGCTTGCAATGCAACAACAGAGAAGTTTTGAAGCTCAACCAGTCAACAACTATGTTTGTTTAATATGTAACTAGCTTAGTTCATTTTGTAATGTGTTTATTTGAAACACTAAGAGTAGTTTACTGATTTGAGTGATGTTTAAGTGATGTTTTGGCTGATAAGTCAGCTTTACTTTGTGTACAAGATAAGTTATGTATTTTCTCAATGTAATTAGTGGGAGTAGTTATACATTAGGAAACTGCTTAAGAAACTAATATTTGACTTACTGAAATCAGTAATGCAATTCAATTTTTTTGATCATTTTTTTGCATCTGTTTCTCTTTGCTTCATTTTTCTTTCTTGCTTTGGCTGATAACCCCAACACTTATCCCACATAAATGTCAATGGTTCAAGTTTTCAGGTTTCCAAACTCAAATTTACACCCAAATCTAGTGTACCCACTTGGGATATTTCTAATATGAGTGCATGCAATGGTTTGCTTTATTTAGTTGGATCCAAAAATCATGACCCTTTCTATGTGTGTATCCCAATTTTGGGTGAATTTATCACAATTCAACCACCTTATAAGGATAGGTTGAGAGGTTATTTTTGAGGGCTTGGTTATTCAGATGTCTCTATTGGAACTAAGAAAACAGAATGAGAAATTTGATAGAAACTTAAGCAAGAAGCATCGATATCTTGCTGATCAAACAAGAAAATCGTCTAGAGTTTTGTGAACAAAAAATGCTTAAGTAAAACCAAATGAAGAATAATTTTTTGTGAAATATTTTCATTACAATTGAATAAAGGCACAATGTCATTACATATACCAAGCATTCAGCTGGTCAAAAGAAGAAAATGTTACCTAAACACATACCTAACTCCACCAAGTACCCTAAAAACTTGATAAACATAACTTGTACACTTGGTAAAGCTAGTTTATCAATCTATCAGCACCTAATTACATCAAGCATACTAACAACTTAGTTCATACCTAACTAAGTAACAAAACATCCACTTGAAAGTAACAAAACATCAGTATGAGCTTCAGCAGCAACTTGCATGGCTCGGGCAGCTTGGTCTGCTTCACGATCTGCATGGAAGCCAACTTCAACACTCCTCCTTGGCTTGCATGCTGCAAACTCCTAATTTGGCTCTCAAATCTTTGAATCTTGACACACAAAGAGGCTTTGTCAAGATGTTTTCC
The DNA here is from genome assembly GCF_007990345.1 of Gossypium hirsutum. NCBI lineage: Eukaryota > Viridiplantae > Streptophyta > Magnoliopsida > Malvales > Malvaceae > Gossypium > Gossypium hirsutum. The sequence continues at coordinate 47,085,663 of NC_053446.1, read as the reverse complement.
AGTTGATCTTCAGAACTACAATGAATCAATTTAGTTTCTTGAGATTGTTCCATTTTCCTAACAAAGTGAAACATGATCTTAAAATGTTTTGTTTTCCCATGAAACACTGGATTTTTTACAATTGCAATAGTAGATTGATTGTCACATCTAATCTTTGTTGCTTCTCTTCAGTGTAAGTTCAAGTCAGCCATGATCTTCCTTAACCAAATTGCTTGGTTAATAGCTCCTGCAGTTGTTACATACTCTGCCTCAGCTATTGATTGAGCAACAGCAGTTTTCTTCTTTGAGCTCCAACAAAAAATGGCTGAACCAAGGGTAAACAGATACCCTGAAGTGCTTTTCATGTCATCTATCGGTCCTGCCCAGTCATTATCTATATAACCAAGAAGCTTCATGTGTTCAGCTTTGGTGAACAAGACTCCAAAGCACAAAGTCCCTTTGATGTACCTTAGTACTCTCTTTGCAGCTTGAAAATGGTTAATGTTGTAGCAATGCATGAACCTGGATAAGAGACTAACATCATACATTATATCTGGCCTTGTAGCTATTAAGTAAAGTAAACATCCCACCAAGCTTCTATAGGTTGTCTCACATACTTTCTCGAAATCACCTTGGCTTGATAGTTTTTCTCCAACAGCAACTGGAGTGCTAGTTGCCTTGCAATTTTCCATAGAAAACTTGTTCAAAATTTTCAAGGCAAATGCCTTTTGACTCAAGAAAATTCCTTGCTGAGTCTAAGACACTTCCATGCCAAGGAAGTAGGACATTTCACCCAAATATGACATTTCAAACTTATTTTCCATCTTGCCTTTGAAGTCAGTTAGCATAGCCTTGTTTCCTCCTATCACTAGCAGGTCATCCACATACAAGGAGACTATGAGTTGCGTTTCATCACTTTCCTTTTCACATACAAAGTTGGCTCACTGATACTTCTCTTGAACCCCAAGGTTGCTAGATAGGTGTCTATTCTATCATACCAGACCCTTGATGCCTATTTTAAGCCATAGAATGCTTTTCTCAGCTTGTACAGATTATCTTCTTTACCTGAAACTTTGAAACCTTCAAGCTGTTCAACATAAATCTCCTCATCAAGAAAACCATTGAGGAAGGTAGATTTTACATCAAGTTGATGTATTTTCCACTGCCTTTGTGCAACCGATGCAACTAGTAGTCTGATTGTATCAAGCCTTACCACTGGTGCAAATGTTCCAAGGTAGTCAATTTCATACTTCTGACTAAATCCCTTCACAACCAACCTTGTTTTTAGTTTGTTCAAGCTTCCATCAGCATTATGTTTGGCTCAAAACACTCATTTTACTCCTATAACTTTCTTGTGAGTTGGTCTAGCAACTAACTCACAGGTCTGATTTTTGTGGATCATGGTCATCCCATCCATCATGGCTTGCTTCCATCCTTGTTGAGTTTGAGCTTCTTTAAAATAGGTTGGTTCAATAGCGCCACATGAGCCCTCTCATATATTTCACTCAAAAGTCTGGTTCCCTTAACTGGCTCATGATCAATGTCCATTTCAGGATCATTTTTGTCTCCTTCAATCTAATATGTCACCAAGTCTACAGCAGTGCATTCTGGTTCATTTTTATCCCAATTCCAGCTTGACTTCTCATCAAATACAACATCTCTGCTCACAAAGACCCTTTTGGTTGTAGGATCCAAAATCCTATAGCCTTTCTTGACATTGTTGTATCCCACCAAAATACCAAGCTGAGCCTTCTTAGCTAACTTATCCCTTTTGACTGTAGGAATATGAGCATAACAAATGTAGCCAAAGATCTTTAGATGAGTAATTGATGGCTTGAACCTAAACCAAGCTTCAAATGGTTTTTTTTTCAAACAATGCTTCAGTTAGCAGCCTGTTTTGAAGATATATTGCAGTATTGACTACCTCAGCCCAAACAGTCATAGGCAAATTTCTTTAAAACATCAAACATCTAGCCATATCCATCAAGCTTCTATTCTTCTTCTCATTGACACCATTCTACTGAGGTGTATAGGTGTTGGTGAGCTGGTGTTTTATGTCTGATTCTTCACAAAAATTTTGAAACACTGTCGAGGTGTATTCTGTTCCATTGTCAGACCTTAGTGTCTTGAGCTTGCATCCTGACTGATTTTTGCTTCAGCCTTGAACTTCCAAAACACTAATGCTATTTCTGATTTGTGGTTGAGAAAGTAGCCCCAAGAGAATCTTGAGTAATCATCAATGAAGAGGATAAAGTACTTACTTCCATTTAAAGATTCAGTTCTCATGGGGCCACACACATCAGTGTGGACTAATTGCAACTTCTCAGAGGCTCTCTAGGCCTTGTTAAAAAGAAATGGCAGTTTAGCTTGCTTTCCTAGCTGACACACTTCACAAACATCTTTCTTTTTTTACTGATTTTGTGAAGTTTTCAACCAAGTCTCTTTTGGTCAACTGATCTAGAGACTTGTAGTTAACATGGCCCAACCTTTTATGCCACAGCTTAGATTCATCTAAAGTTGTTGTGTAGGCACAAACTAAGTTTTTACTCCAATCGACAACAAAGATTCTGTCAGTCATGCTTACTGACATGAGCTTGGATCCACTTGGATCACTAATTAGGCACTCTTTATCCTTAAAAACCACAGAGTAACCATTTTCAAGCAACTAAGCTATACTAAGCAGATTTCTATCAATTTCAGGTACTAACAAGACATTAGAAACAAGTTTGGTACCTGTAGGAGTGTCAATCAACACATTTCCCTTGCCTTCTGCTTTAATGTAATGTCCATTGCCCACTTTTACTCTTATGTTGAAGGATCTATCAATGTTTTTGAAAATGGTCTCATCAGGTGTCATGTGGTTTGTGCAACCACTATCAATCAGCCACTATTTTGTAGTTTTTCTTCTGGTGGCTAAACAAGAAACAAAAAGGACTTGTTCTTCTTGATCACAACCTTCTTCTGCCACTTGAGCTTCAGCTCTAGGCTGTTGAGGCTGATTTTGTTTCTGCTTGCCTTTAGTTTTGTAAACTTTCTTAACATGACTCATTTGTTTGTAGATTTTGCACTGCACATCAGGTCTGAACCAGCAATTTGCCTCTAGATTGCTAAGCCTTTTACAATGTGAGAAAGGTGGATATCTTCTTCTTGCTCCATCTCTTCTAGGCTTATCTGACCAAGTCTTCTTCCCTTTGTAACAAGAGGAGCTCGAGGTTGGTCTGCTCTTGGCTTGGAAGGCACTTTCTTGATGCTCTTCCTGTCTGCTAGCTATTCTTTGTTCCTGAGCATAAAGAGCATTGATTAGATCAGTCAAAGAGATGCTTGATAGATCTCTTGAGTCTTCTAGGAATGAGATTTTGGCTTCATATATTTCAAGTAAGGTTTAAATAACCTTTTCCACTATTCTTGCTTCACTGAATTGATCCCCAAGCAATTTACACCATGTTTGGTTGGGTGTATTGGCATAGCCAATACACCCCTAATCGGTGGCCCCACCTAATCCCCCCTTATTCCTATGTTTGGTTCATGGTATTGCTAATACCATTGTAATACATTACTGATCTAATCGGTGAAATTCACCGATTTGTAATCCGTCCCTTTTGCCAAGATTAGGCGCCGCTTCAGTTTCCCTTTCCTGTTTTACCCTCCCATCGGCTTCCCCTTTGTTTCTCTTCTGTTCCTTCTAGCCTCTGCCGATTTGCTCCCTCCCATCGATTTCATTTGTCAGGTAAAATCCCCATATTTTGCCTACTATTATATCCCTTTATTTGCATTCTTGCCTGTTGATTTCTCTGTTCTATTTTTCTTTCTTTACACATAAGTTCGTCAGCATTCGTTCTTCAAGACACACTCTGTTGGAGCTGCTTAGAAGCTAGTAGTATTGTTGTAAGCTTAGTTCATCTCTTTCTTTGCCGTGTTTCATTTTTAGACTGCAACTTTCTCTTCTTTCCCCCTCTCTTGTAAGTTAAGCAGATTTTATGTTGCTATAGTGATTTGGGTTTTTCTTTTTCTGTTTTAATCTTTTTTACAGAAAGAAGTGTTACTTTTGATGAATTGGCTATCGATATTTCTATGGTTTTTTGCTCTTTTTTGTCCAAAAGAAGTTGCTTTTTCAACCGAGGATTGCATTTAGGTAAGCAATTCTCTTGCCCAAATAGTGAAGACATTGTATTCAGAGCGATTTGTGTTAATTTAAAGCATAGAAGATGGAAATTCTTGGATCAAGTGTTCCCCAGTCTTACAAATGCATTGGTGAGTCGTGTTGTTGGCGAGTTTCAGAACTCACCTCAGTTAGCCTTGGAATTTTACGATTGGTTTGGGGAGAAAAACAGTTTTAGGAAAAGATGATGTTATGATGATTGTTTCTGTTTTGTTTATAAGTTAGATATGCATTCAGGGGCCTGTAAGTTCTTGAATTGGCCTGTTCTTTCCTTTCTCATTACCTAGAGCTCTAAATCTCATAGGTTCAAAGGAGTAGACATTTGACAGTTAAAAGCTCTTGCAACACTGATCTAGGAAGATGATGGAGCATTTTGGTTCTGATGCAAGATGTTTCGACCTGATGCAAGATGTTTCGAAATCTCAATGTTTGTTTCATTTCTCTTTTCAATTCCAACATTGCAATGTGTTTTTCTCGTCTTTGTTTGCCTAATAAAGCAGGTACCTTTTTGTTAAATGTTTTCTTGATCTGTTGGCCAAGAGTTTGTGCTAAGATTTGCATTTCAACTTTAGGTATTATTCTTGTTTATGCTGTGGAGATTCGTATCTATATATAAACTAAACTATTGAACCACTTCTGAGTAATTTGCAAATAATGAATGAATCAGCTTCTCAAGCTAGTATTAAGCTGTGTCACTTTCATCTGCGCATAATGTGATGGTTTGATAGTTGAAATTATGGATGATCTGAATCTAGCTGTAGGTGACCAAAGTAGTGGCATCCATCTAAAGTAGTTTTCTACCTTCTTGGGCTGAGTTCAGTTAAGTCTATATCATCATCCTCGCCTCGACATATTGCATTCATTTTAGCTATAGAGTTATTTGCACAATTGGTGATTATCGTTTGACATTTCTCAATCTTCTATACTGGCGTAGTAGTCATTCTTCTCTCCTAACCTTTCTCATATGTGATCAACTGTACTGTTTTATTGCAGGCGCAGTCTCCTAACTACAATGCTACCCTGAAACAAAATTTCCCCAATATTCAGCAAATCGATTCTGAGGTATTTGCTTAGAAATTTTGGTAGGTTCTGGACTGTTGTAGTTGAATGTTCATAAATTTGCAATCACGCATGTAGTATGCTAACGGTAAACATCTCCAGTCCCTTGTTGTCTGGAGCTTGTGAGTTTGCATATGTTGCTAGGGGAAAACAGGGTTCTGGAAGTGATCCCTAATTCTTTGAAGGGGATTAACCATGATATGTTTATTTATTAAATGCAGTGTTGTTAATCATTGTTTTGAACATTCTTAATCTCTTGAATTGTTGACCTGTTTCCAACTTTTTAATAATATTTCAAGCTCTCTTGTAAACAATAATGTATGGCTTTCTATGTTGTGGGTCAGTCCAGAAATTCACATAAGATGCATGGTCATTGTTAAAGAAGAAATGCAAATCCAAATTTTCATTTATAATTGTTGTACTAACCACATTTTACTCATCATTTCAGTAATGGCTTCCATTTAAGGCACCGTAACAATGTACTAAAATTACTTGTAATTCTAATGCCAGGAGATATAATCAATATCACACATTGCTCTGGCTCTAAGCAGCTCAAAGATGCAAGATGAAGTTCTAGAGAAGTTCATAAACGCCACAATAAATCTCTGCACCTTTTTTAAGTAACTATCAACGAACAGAATGGGAAATGAGAAGAAGCAACTATCCTCTATAGATTATACCATTTCATGAAATGCAAATAGATGATCATGGGACAAGAAATCGACCAAATATAAAATAACAGAGAAATATGATTATTTAAAAGTATACAAGGGAAAATTATATATTTAATATTAAGAATTTTATTTAAAAGTATGATTATTTAAAAGTATACAAGGGAAAATAACAGAGAAATATGATTATTTAAAAGTATTCATTTAAGAATATTTAATATTAAGAATTTTATTAAATTATATATTTTTATTAAATTATATTTAATAATAATTATTTTAAATTATATTTTATAGTATTATATATTATGATTTTATTAAATTCATATAAGAATATTTAATATTAAGAATTTTATTAAATTATATATTTTTATTAAATTATATTTAATAATAATTATGTTAAAATATGATTATATTATTTATTATTGATAATAATAATCTTATTAAAATTTAAATAACAATAATCATTTACCAAAATAAATTTATGCTAAGAGTATTCTAGTCATTTTAGTTTTTTCCATTATGCTATTACACCTCTATTCCATTCAACCAAACACAAGATTACTATTACGCCTCTATTCCATTACATTCAACCAAACAGTTGATTTGCTATTACACTTCTATTCCATTACACCTCTATTCCATTACACCTCTAATCCAATACAGCGAACCAAACGTGCCCTTAATGTTGTTCATAACATACATGATCCTGTCTGACTATTGTTTAACTGCTTCTGCTTCCTTCATCTTCAAATTTTCAAAATCCCTTCTCAAATTCAAGAGTTGTTGCTGCCTTGTTCTTTCAGTTCCTTTAAATTCCTCCTTAAGCCTTTCCCAAGCCTGTTTTGGAGACACACAAGCCATAATCCTTGTGAAAATCAAGTCTGACACACTATTTTGAATGCTGGACATTGCCTTGTATCTCTTGGCTCTGTCATCAGAGTGTTGTCTGATCTAAGCCACCATGGGGTTGGCTCTCAAGGGTGGTGGTTCGACATCAACATTGACAACCTCCTACAAGTCAAATGCCTATAGGTAGGTCTTTATTTTCACTACCCAGATGTGGTAGCCTTCACCATTGAACACTGGTGGTGGAGCTAGAGAGAAACCAGATGAGGACATTGGTTTTAAGGATTGAAAAGAGAAAGGTCCACTAAGAAATCAGCTCTTGATACCAATTATTGGAACTAAGAAAACAGAATGAGAAATTTGACAGAAACTTAAGCAAGAAGCATCTATATCTTGTTGATTAAACAAGAAAATCGTCTAGAGTTTTGTGAACAAAAAATGCTTAAGTAAAACCAAATGAAGAAGAATTTTTGTGAAATATTTTCATTACAATTGAATAAAGGCACAATTCCATTACATATACCAAGCATCAGCTGGTCAAAAGAAGAAAATGTTACCTAAACACATACCTAACTCCACTAAGTAGCCTAAAAACTTGATAAACATAACTTATACACCTGGTAAAGCTGATTTATCAATCTATCAGCACCTAATTACATCAAGAATACTAACAACTTAGTTCATACCTAACTAAGTAACAAAACATCCACTTGAAAGTAACAAAACATCAGCATGAGCTTCAGCAGCAACTTGCATGGCTCGGGCAGCTTGGTCTGCTTCATGATCTGCATGGAAGCCAACTTCAACAGTCTCTAATCAATACAAACTTTTGGAAAGCTATTATACTACATTTGGATTGAAATATCTAATGACTGAAATATACACCATTGGGAGTGGACATGGAGAAGCATAGGAAATGCACCAACTGACTTTGTTTCTTTACCTTTCAATGCTTTTTTGAATGCAATTTGGGATAGTTCCACCGCCTCATCATTTTCAAGAATTGGATAAGTATTCTTCAGAATGCACAAAGACTGGAGTGTTAGGAGGTTGCCTGTTTATAATTCACTTCACGATTTCACTGAAATTTGTCATTTGGGATATGAAAGAGTATGTTGCAAAGGAGTCTTGGACCAAACAGTTTGTTATTGAATATTTAGAGCACTCGAAGAGAAACGGCTACTATTCCTATCAACCAATGGTTGTTTTGAGCAATGGAGATATATTGATGTTGTACAATAATGGGGTAATTGTTTGTTGCAACCAGAAGAGGAAACATCTTCGACGAACTAAATTAATCCAGACGCGCTCATGTTTCAATACAATCTCTTATACCCGTGCTTTGTTTCTCTCTATAATGTTGCAAAATGAGAGTTAATTTCCAGGTACTGTAATATAATCCTGAAACTAGCACATCCTTCAACAATTTAGAAATTGCAGCCAATGAAGTGATAGCTTAGACCTCAAGTAACAAACCATTTTATCTTTCATTTTTTTCCGGTACAGAATACTCATGAATTTGCTTTGTACAAAATGAGTGCAAACTGGTAATGAATCTTATCTTCTGAGGTTTTATTTACTATTTAGTTCTTTGGTGCTAATGCTATAGTAATTCATGAATATAGCATGAAGTTTGTACCATATACGAAAAAAATCAACATAGCAACGAATCTTTACTCTGATTAGAGTTTGATTTTGGGAATTTTCTTTCATCATCTGCAAACTTGAATCACTGCTTTTGGTGTAAAATTAAAACTGCTGATCTGATGATAATTTCTTTCATGCCATTTTAATGATAGATAGAGGTTTGATTAATATTGTTCCAGGGAAGCCATAAATCAGGAAAGAATCTTTATGTCAAAACCATGACATACCACAGGCAGGCATTTTCCTTAATTTCACTAGACTTGCAATACCTCTCCTAATATTGAAAGCTTGAGTGGATGATTCTACTCCTCCATAACTTTTTGTAGGACATGATTATATAATACCCAAAAGGGTTATTTAATCAGTAATCTATGAATCAGCAACTAATCGAAATTTGACACAAGAAAGATTGAATTTAGAAGAAAAAGCTTTAAAATCAATACCCAAAAGGGTTAAATACACACAGAACTTACCATTTCCTGTACGGCATTCACCATTCACATAAACATAATAGGATAGTTATATTAGGGGTAAGTGAACTATTGATGCTCGTAAGCTAATCGAGTCTGATTTAAAAAAAATTGAATTTTATTCGATAATTGTCAAGTTGAGCTATCAATTGAGCCGAATTCGTTATTTGTAATACTTGACTCGAACAATTTGTGAGTCTTACCAAAATTTTTTGTATTATTATATTATTAAATTACATTATTGCCTTCAGTATATATTATTAACTCTAAGCATAATTATTGAGTAGAGCTCAAATATTAAAATTGATAAACGAATTTAATCGAGCTTGAGCTTAAAAATAAATATTCAATAAACTCGAATTGAATATTAAATTCAAACTTAATAGTATTCGAGCTTAGCTCTACTCGTCTCGATTAAACCCTAAGTTATATGTTATATGGTACATAAATGAATAAACACAGTAGAAAAATCTTCTGTTTTAGGGTTCCACAACGAAATAAAAAAAGAAACATTTACGATTTAAACCATTTCAAGCTTCTTACTTGATAGTGTCTTAAGCTTATAGAGTTCAAACCCATTTCAAGTGGAAAGAAAATGAGGGGCCGAAAGAAAGGAGCAATGGAACCATCAAGCAACAGACATGAACCAACAGCAAACAGTTGCATATTGTTTCAACTCCCACACCCTCTAATCTTAGACATTCTCTCAAGGTTTCCCATCCGTGACCTTCTCCATTGCAGGTGCATTTGCAAGAGATTCATCTCTTTCATTTCTGATCCTGAATTTGCTAGCCTCCACCTTTCAATATCACCCCTCTGCATTTTAACCAACACTAAGCCACTCCAAAAATGTCGAAAGAGGCTCCAATTATCCCACGTTTATGCTGGTGGTGCAAGTTTCCAGGTCTCCAAACTCAACTTTACACCTAAATCTAATGTACCCACTTGGGATATTTCTGATATCAGTGCATGCAATGGTTTGCTTTGTTTACTTGGACCAAAAAAAGGTGACCCTTTCTATGTGTTCTATGTGTGTAACCCAATTTTGGGTGAATTTATCACAATTCAACCACCTTGTAAGGGTAGGCATAGGAGTCCTTTTTCGGGGCTTGGTTATTCAACTGTCACTAATCAATGCAAACTTTTGCAAAGCTATTATCCTACAGTAAAATTGAATTACCCAATGGCTGAAATATACACCATTGGTAGTGGTACATGGAGAAGCATTGGAAATGCACCTACTGACTATGTTTCTTTACCTTTCAATGCTTTCTTGAATGGAGCCCATCACTGGTCGAAATCTTTTCTTCGTGGTGAATTCATAAATTCTTTTGACTTTGATACTGAGCAGTTTGGGATAATCCCACCGCCTCATCATTTTCAAGAATTGGATAAGTATTCTTCAGGATGCACAAAGACTGGAGTGCTAGGAGGTTGTCTGTTTATATGTCCTGTCCAGATTTCATGCAATTTGACATTTGGGTTATGAAAGAGTATGGTGTCAAGGAGTCTTGGACAAAACAATTTGTCATTAAACATGTGTACTCGGGTTCCTATCAACCAATGCTTGTTTTGAGCAATGGAGAAATATTCATGTTGTCAAATTATCCGAAAATAACTTGTTACAACTAAACGGGGAGATATGCGAGGAGCTAAATCCTTCCGCATTCGCTCAAAATTTGATGCAATTGCTTATACCCCATGCTTTGTTTCTCTCTACAATGTTGCAAAAGGAGAGCAAATTTCCAGGTATTACATCATAATCCTGAAACTGGCATATGCTTCATCAAGTGAAAGTTCAGACTTCAAGTCACAAATCCTTTTCTCATTTTTCTCCAGTATGGAATATTCATGCATTTGCTTTTGTATAAAATGTGCACAAACTAGAAATGAATCTTTTCTCTGAGGTTAATTTTATTTAGTCCCTTGGTGCTATAGTAGATTTCATGGTACAGAGTTGTATTGATTCATGAATATATAAATGCATGGGAACCTTGATGTAGGTGTAGCATGAAGTTAGCACCACATACAAGAAATCATAGCAATGCACCATATTAATAGGATTAGAGTGAGTTCAAAGTTTTCTTTCATCACCTACAGCTTGAAGATAATGCTTTTGATGCCATTTTAATGAACTTTTGTTTTCCGTTTCCATGTACAAATTACACAGTTCTGTTTCATTGTATCATGGTTGTCAATTAATAAGCTGAAAAAGTTAATGTAAGATGCAGGGAACCAGAGTCTATGACAAGATCTGTAAATGAACATGTGAGTTTTTATTCTTTTCTTGAGTTTATACACGTCTCCCATTCAATATGCATCCGTTTGTGATTTAATGATACATGAAAAGTAAAGTTTTCATGCAGATTTACATGCAAGAAACTCGGAGATCTGATACATGAAACGTACAAAGGAGTTTATGAAGTCAAATCTGGTAATTGGTAAGCGAGGCCATGGAACCAACTCAATCCTTAGGGAATTATATTATGAGTTCCAGGACCCAACTATTATGCGTAAATTGTAATGTATGTAGTGATTCAGATATTACTGCTTTTGTTGCTTGTAAATTTTGAGACATCTAGATGTTGAATTGGCATGCTAATTAGTAGATTTGTTAGGCTTAGGCGTCCATGTAAACTGGAACTGGCATTTTGGTGCATGGCTTGGTCATTTGAAGTAATATTTGAGTCCTGTCATCCCCAGAAACGAACCTCTCAGAGCCATGAATCATTTATAGCTTAGACACCACATAAAGTAGCCACTACACCAAAACAGTCTTTTAGCGGCATTTTTTGTGGCGTTTGATTAACAAACGCTGCTAAAAATCGATCATTAGCGGCGCTAAACCTAAAACGCCGCTAAAACCTGAAGAACTAGTGGCGTTTCTAAAAAAACGCAGTAAAAGAACATAATTAGTGGCATTTATTGTAAGCGCTGCAAAATACTTTAACCAAAACGCAGCGTTGGTTCAATTGTATATTAGAATTTGTGGCGTTTTTTATAAAAACACCGCTAAAGAATAGTATTAGCGGCGGTTAACAAAAAGCGCTGCAAATATCTTAAGGAAAACGCACCGTTTTATCTTGAGGTAGATTAATATTAGTGGCGTTTTTAAAAAAAACGCCGTAAAAGAACATAATTAGTGGCGTTTATTTGGATGCGCCGCAAAATACCTTAACCAAAACGCAGCGTTTGGTTCAGTTGTATATTAGACATTGTGGCGTTTTCTATAAAACGCCGCAGAAGAATAGTATTCGCGGCGTTTTCGGTAAAGCGCCGCAAATATCTTAATGAAAACGCACTGTTTCGTCTTGAGGTAGATTAGTATTAGTGGCGTTTTTAGAAAAACGCCGTAAAAGAACATAATTAGTGGCATTTATTTTTATTCGCCGCAAAATACCTTAACCAAAACGCAGTGTTTGGTTTTGAGGTATATTAGAATTAGTGGCGTTTACGATAAAACGCCGCAAACATCTTAACGAAAACGCACCGTTTGGTCTTGAGGTAGATTAATATTAGTGGCGTTTTTAAAAAAACACCGTAAAAGAACATAATTAGTGGCGTTTATTTGGAAGCGGCGCAAAATGCCTTAACCAAAACGCAGTGTTTGGTTTTGATGTATATTAGAATTAGTGGCGTTTATGGTAAAACGCTGCTAAAGAATAGTATTAGCGGCGTTTTCGGTAAAGCGCCGCAAAACTACTTCATCCCAACGACGCCGTTTTTGGCTTTTGGGGATTTAATGGCGTTTTTATGAAGCGCCACTAATACTCAGGGATTTAAAATAATTTAAAATATTTGTTAAAAATGGATAAATTAAAATACTATTGATTTTTAATTTATGTGGTAAATTATTTCAAATACAATTGTAAGAGATAAGATAGTATTGATTTTAAAATATTTAATTTAATTATCATTATAGTTTAGGGTTTAATAAATATGGTTAGGGTATATATATGGTTAATTAATTTAGGATTTAAGACCGGTTTAGGAGGTACAATTTTAAGTTTTATAGATTATGGATTAGGGATTCTGGTTTAAGGGTTAATGTGATTTAAGGTTTATGGATTAGGGGTTAGGGGTTATGGGTTAGGGGTTAGGGGTTATGGGTTAGGGGTTAGGTTAGAGTTTCGAGTTTAGATTAATTAGTGTGTTTTAAGTATATATTAAATAAGTTTTAGGGGTTAGGGGTTAGAGGTCATGGGTTAAGGGTTTAGGGTTAAGGATTAAGGGTTAAGGGTTAGTGGTTAGAGGTTAGAGGTTAGGGGTTAAGGATTGGGTTATGGTTTAAGGTTTAGATTAATTAGTGTTTTTTATTTTATATATTAAATAAAGTTTAGGGGTTAGGGGTTAGGGGTTAGGGTTATGGGTTTGGAGTCGGGTTAGGGATTAAGATTTGGATTAATTAGTACTTATTTAATTAACATATTAAATAAGTTCTTTATATAAATGTAAAGGAGATAATAATAAATTGTAAAGATTATTAATTTAAAATTGATATGCAATATATAATAATTTGAATATAATAATTTGGAATTGTAAAAATTGTAAAAAAATTGTCAAAATTACAAAAAATAAAATGAAAATAAAAAATAAAAAGAAATAAAAAAACTAAAATTTTTATTTTTACCTAATTTTTATAAATATTACTTAAAAAACTGAGATTGATAATTTTATCTAATTTTTTTAAATATTACCGAAATTAACAAAACTATTCATTAAAATTTGGCAAAACGGCGCCGTTTCAATAGAAAATTTAATGTAGTAGTGGCGTTTTTTATTAAAAACGCCGCTATAAAATAGACATTAGCGGCGTTTTATAACAAACGCTGCGAAATATTCTTAATATTGGAGATAAAACGGTGCAGTTTTTGGCTGAGATTCATTCAATTTGATAAAAAAACTGCGCCGGTTTATTATTTGCTTTTAGTGGCGCTTTAAAAAAATGCCGCAAATTAATTTAACTATGTTTTAAGATTTACGCAAACGCTGTTGTTTTATCTATATTATTAGTGGCGATTGGGCTAAAACGCCAGGAGTTCGAGTTAATGGACTGCATTTGGCCTAATATTTAGTGGCGTTTATGTATAAACGCCGCAATTTTAAGAAATTGTTTACGAAAACGGCTCCGTTTTCTTATTTATCTTTAGTGGCGCTTTTAGTACACGCCGCAAAATTATTTTAATTTTTATGGAGACGATGCCGTTTTGTCTAAAACGCCATGAGTTTTAGTTTACTAATCAGGGAACGACAGCGTTTGATCATATTACTAGTGGCGCTAGTATATAAACGCCGCAAAGTACAGAAATTGTTTAGGAAAACGGCTTCGTTTTCTTATTTACTTTTAGTGGCGCTTTTAGTAAACGCCGCAAAAATGTTTTAATTTTTATGGAGACGATGCCGTTTTCTCTAAAACGCAATGACTTAGAGTTAACTGATCGGGAAACGACAGCGTTTGATCATATTACTAGTGGCGCTGGTATATAAACGCCGCAAATGGGTTAATTATTTTGATGAAAACGACGTCGTTTTTTTCCCATCGTTTTGACTGAAGCTAAAACCCGATTCTCCCCATCCCCAACCTCATTCTCCCAAACCCCTAAAATTTCCCTAATCTCTTACTGCATCACAACCTCTCATTCTCCCAACCCGTCTGCTTCACTGCATCAACGCCTCCATCCGTGTCTGGTGCCGCAACCGTTCGGTAAGTTCAACTACTTCCTTCATCTTCTTCATGCGCGAATGTTTCTGGATAATCTTTGCTATTTGAACAAATATGGGTCTGTCGAATATTGACATGGAATTTGGGGCTTTCAACAAATATTTACTAGCTAATTGCGTATAGTAAAATGGGTCTTTCGAATATTACTGGAATTTGGGGCTTTTGAGCATTTCGATTTTCTAATTTCAAATTGAATCATTTACTGCTGTTCTGTCGAAAATTGCAAAATTGTTCAAAATTGTTCAAAACCATGTCGAAAATTCCATTGCTACCATGTTGAATCATTTGCTATGGCAGGGCTACTATACTAATATTAGGAAAAATCCAATAGTGGCAAGGAACTGAACAATTTTCGACATTTTTCAAAACTTGTAAGTTCAAATTTCTAAAGAGCAAAGTAATATTTTATGTGTGAAATCTGAGATTCAATCTTATTTTTTTATTTTTTTCTTTGATAATATATTTAAAATTTATATACATTTTTAATATATAATATATATAGTTTTAATTGCTACCATGTTGAATCATTTACTGCATGTTGTTCTGTCGAAAATTGCAAACTAGTGTTCAAAACCTATTGAATGATATCTATTAATATTTGCTATGGCAGGGCTACTATACTACTATTAGAAAAAATCATCAATTACAAGTGGAAGGAATTGAACATCATACAGCACTGTTCAAAACTTGTAAGTTCAAACTTCTAAAGAGCAAAGTAATATTTTTGGTTATCGAAATGGGAGATTCAAATCTTCTTTTTTTGATTTTTTTCTTTTATAATATACTAATATACATTTTTTGATTCATTCTCTTTATTATATATAGTTTTCTTTTTCTTTATTTAGGAACAGAAACTATAAACTGATGAGGGATTATAATTTAGACTTTGCTTAAATCATCAAATGTATTTATTTGTTTGGATTTCTTTCATGAAAATCAATTCTTTTACTTGGTAACAAATCTTGCAGCTTTGAAAGGAATATGCTCACAGAAATTTCTATTTCTCTAGCATGTTATGTTTCTGTACCATTTTTATGTTTCTTTATTTTCTGTTTTCTGTTTTCTGTTTTCTGTTTTTTGCATTCTGTTTTCTGTTTTCTATTTTTTGTTTTCTGTTTTGCTATTTTCTGTTGAATGAAGTGTTTATCAAGTGGAAACAAAAACCGAGTGGTTCCCCCACTGCTCCATCTTGAGGAGGTTGTCCAGTTTAGATTAATTTGTATCAGCAGTTTGCTAAACATTGAGAAAAATATTATTTGTCAAAATCATCAATTACAAGTTTTTCTTTTGATGTGGTTATGAGTTTTGTGATGACAAAAGGATGTCAGAGAGGATTGGTTCAATTTGATGATTCTATCGATCAAGTAACAACATTATCCACTTCTCTTCTTGTATAGTTCTGTGTGCTGTAACGGAAATAGCAAAGATAATACATAGGCAACAATGATTTTGACACATTTTAGTTTTTATTAAACTTATTAATATTAAAAAAGTATATATTCATATATTTTATCATAACTTATTAATATTAAAAAAATATATATATATGTTAATATTTTTACAATATAATTTAACTTATTACTAATACATATATTGTTCGAATATAATTTTTTAAAATTTATATATTACATGACTTAAATATATATATGTTAATATTTTTACAATTTAATTTAACTTATTACTAATACATATATTGTTCGAATATAATTTTTCAAAATTTATATGTTACATTACTTAAATATATATATGTTAATATTTTTACAATTTAATTTAACTTATTACTAATACATATATTGTTCGAATATAATTTTTCAAAATTTATATGTTACATTACTTAAATATATATATGTTAATATTTTTACAATTTAATTTAACTTATTACTAATACATATATTGTTCGAATATAATTTTTTAAAATTTATATATTACATGACTTAAATATATATATGTTAATATTTTTACAATTTAATTTAACTTATTACTAATACATATATTGTTCGAATATAATTTTTCAAAATTTATATGTTACATTACTTAAATATATATGTTAATATTTTTACAATTTAATTTAACTTATTACTAATACATATATTGTTCGAATATCGTTTTTCAAAATTTATATATTACATTACTTAAATATATATTTTTAAGTATATTTTAGATGTCTTACAATATTAATAAATAAAACATATTTTTTACTAAATTTTACTTAAATATGTTACTTGAATACATTACCCGCTATAAATTTAAGTATATATTACATTACTTACAGAATTTGTTAAAATATATTATAGTTTTAAATCGGTTATTAATCAGATACGTAATACTGATATACTTACATCATACATATCTTACATCATACATATCTTACATAACCAAAATTTGTATGTACAAGAACTTACATAATTTACACAACTTACTTAACCTACATAACTTACATAATACAAAGCTTACATAACTAAAATAGCTTACACAACTTACATAACTTACATAACTTACAGAAGTTATATAATACATAATAACTTACAACTTACATAACATACATTACTTTGATAACTTACATAAGTTACATAATACACAACTTACATAGTTTACTTAATACAAAACTTACATAACTTATACACATACATAACCTACATAATTTACTTAATACATAAATATATATTATATGATATACTTACATAACTCATTTATACTTACCACTGAACAACTTACCCTTGTAATTTCTGGTGACAATCGGACTTCAAGAAATAAGAAATGGACCGTTCTTGGATGAATTTGTCAAGGGTAAGCGACGGTTATCGAAATGGAGTACAGACTTTTCTAAATTTTGCATTTCAATATGCAAGCCAGGAGAACATGATTCTTTGCCCGTGTAAGAAGTTTGTCAACATAAACTGGCATTATCGTGAAGTTCTATATGAGCATCTAATTGTTGATGGGTTTGTTTGGGGTTATAAACAATGGTTTTTTCATGGAGAATGTCCGCCTAGTACTTCCTCTTCAAGGATGGATGTGTCTTATGACAGTACTACTTACCACCAGTCTAATAGAGGGGATGACATGGAAGGTATGTTGCGGGATGCATTTAATATGCACAATCATGGTGTCCAGTCGTTCCCAACAGACTTTGTGGCTTCTGATGATTGTAATATTGGGAGAAATGCTTTTACCGAACCGGGAAGTAGTGTACGTCATGAAGAGCCGAACGAAGAAGCAGCGAAGTTTTACGCGCTACTTAATGACATGAACGACGACCTGTATGAGGGATCAAAATTTTCAAAAATGTCTTTCTATGTTCGTCTTTTTCAATTAAAATGTTTGGGAGGGTGGACCGGAAACTCTTTGACAATGCTGTTAGAGTTCTTGAGAGAAATGTTTCCTTTTGCAAAAATCTCTCAGTCATGCAAAGATATGAAGAAATTGATAAAAGATTTAGGCCTTGGGCACAACAAAATCCATAGTTGCCCAAATGACTGCATGTTGTATTGGGGCGATCGGAGAAATCAACAGTGCTGTCATGTATGCGGCCACTCCCATTGGATAAGTAAAAACTTAGAAGGTGGGAACGACGATGAAAATGATGCACAGTCAAGAAAGAAGCCAGTCAAGGTTGGTATTTTTCGCTGATACCGAGGCTTCAAAGGCTCTTCATGTCGTTGAAGACTGAAGAGTCTATGACGTGGCACCATGATGGACGAACCGATGATGGATTATTAAGGCATCCGGCAGATTCTTTAACTTGGAAATCATTTGAGAATAAATTTCCAGGCTTTGCAAGCGATCCTAGGAGTGTGAGGCTTGGGCTAGCATCTGACGGATTTAATCCTTTCAAGATCATGAGCACTGCGTACAGTACTTGGCCAGTAGTGCTTGTTCCTTACAATCTACCTCCGTGAATTTGCATGAAGCAATCTTCCCTTATCTTATCTATGATTATCCCTGGAGAGAAAGGGCCCGGGAATGATATCGACATTTATTTGCAGCCACTTATTGAAGAGTTAAAACAATTATGGGCTAGTGTCGAGACATACAATGTGCTGAGAAAGGAGAACTTTAATTTACGTGCAGCTTTGATGTGGACCATTAATGACTTCCCCGCTTATGCCAATTTATCCGGTTGGAGTACAAAGGGTCGTTATGCGTGCCCTTGTTGTGCTGCACAAACATGTTCGCAATGGTTATACAATGGGAAGAAGTTCTCTTACATGGGGCATCATCGGTGGTTACCGAAAAATCATAGATTTAGATTTCAGAGTTCGGCATTTGACGGTACTGAAGAGTTCAGAGAAGCTCCTTCGCAGACAAGTGGATCTGAAATCTTGTTAATGTTGGAAGATGTGAATTTCAGTTATGGGAAGATGAATCAACCGGCAAACACGCAAAGAAATAGAAGATCAAATGATGAAGCTGATGATAACTCCGATGAAGAGGATGATCCTAATGAGGCGGACTTGTGGAAGAAAAGAAGTATTTTTTTTGAGTTGCCTTAGTGGGAGCACCACCTTTTACGACACAATCTTGATGTTATGCATATTGAGAAAAATGTCTGCGAGAACATTGTCTGTACAATTTTGAATGTAGACGGAAAATCAAAAGACAATCTTCAGAGTCGACTTGATTTAGTTCAGATGGGAATTCGACCTGATCTTCATCCGAATCCACTTCCGAATGGTAAATATCGGTTGTCGCCTTCTATTTTCTCAATGTCAAAGACAGAGAAAGAAGTGTTCTGCATGGTGTTGAAGGATATAAAGGTTCCAGATGCTTATGCATCTAATATATCTCGATGTGTTAGTGTTAAAGATCGAAGACTATATTCGCTAAAATCACATGACTATCACATCTTGATGCAAGATTTACTGCTAGTTGCTCTACGATGTTGTATTTCGAAGAAGGTGACGTCTTGTATAATTGAACTATCCAATATAATGAAAGCCATTTGTGGCAAAGTTTTGGATGTTCAAGAACTTCAGAAGGTACAGGATCGAGCCGCTTTAACTTTATGCAACATGGAGAAAATCTTCCCACCTTCCTTCTTCACTATTATGGTTCACTTGATAATCCATCTCCCGCATGAAGCAATTCTTGGCGGACCCGTTTTCTATCGATGGATGTATCCCATAGAAAGGTGTTAATTACAATTTTGAAAATTGTCCTTCATTCACCTATGTATTTTTTGTTACAACTTTTGATAATGTTGTATACCGTGTTTAGGTTCCTATCCAAATTAAAGTCTTATTTCTGCAACAAGCGTTATCCAGAAAGATTGATTGCCGAAGGCTACTTGGCAGAGGAATGTATGACCTTCTGTTCAAGATATTTGGAAGATGTTGAAACAAGGTTGAACAGACCAAATAGAAATGCTGGACTCACGGATCATAACTTTGCCAATAATTATTTGTTCCAAAGTTTTGGAAAACCAATCGGTAAAGTTGAAATTGCAGAATTAGATGATTTATCGTGGGTTCAAGCACATCGATATGTTCTGTTTCACCACGAATCAATGGAACCTTTACGCAAGTAAGTTCTAGAAATTTGATAAATATTCGTCGTTTAAAAAATTGTTTATAGTCTAACAAACTGAACATATTTTTAACATAGTGAGTACAAACAAATATTGAGATCTCGTTCGCGCTCCCGAAGAACACAACATCGAGATATCAATAAGTTGTTTACAGAATCTTTTCATGAATGGTTAAGCCAAACGGTATGTAATTGGAGCTTTCACCGACAAATAATAATATTTACTCAAAACATTTTTAATTACTCAGTTTACTTTCCATTCAATAGGTTTGGAGTGGGAAGAACGTCACTGACGAAGTTAAATGGCTTTCCCAAGGTCCAAATCGGGTGGTTAAAAGATATAGTGCGTTCCTCATAAACGGATTCAGATTTCATACAAAATATCGCGAGAGATTGAGGAGAACGCAAAATTGTGGAATAGTGGTTAATTCCTCAATTACAGGTTATGCTAGTGCTAGGGACAATAATCCTGTGGAGGGAAATGTGGAATATTTTGGACTTCTTACTGACATAATTGAGTTGGATTACTACGGGAAATGAAAAGTTGTCTTATTTCGAGGTGATTGGGTCGATGTTAATACTGCACGTGGAATCAAGCAAGATCAATTTGGTTTCACAATGGTAAACCTCGATCGATTGATTCACACAGGACAACAATTGATTGATGAGCCGTATGTATTTTCTTCTCAAGTCAAACAAGTTTTTTACTCAAAAGACCCAACTAATGAGGGTTGGTACGTTGTACTCCGTAACATCCCTAGAGACTTGTTCGACATGGGCAGTGGAAGTAGAGATGACATTGACGACAGAACACAAACTTTACCATTTCCAGAACAAAACTTAAACGAAAACATCCCTAGTACTAGTACACAATTTCAATGGGTCCGCCAGGATATGGATGAAGAGACTTACGAATTATAATGTGGTAAGCTTTTACGATTATCTAATTACATCTACGAATGATGATATTTCAACTATTTTATATGTGATATTATTGTTGTAATTGTATGCTAAGTTTTCAACTAATTTATTTGTATAGCAGATAAAATGCCTAGAAGAAAAGTACGATCGCACCGCATTGTTCAAGGTACTCCAAACTCGGCGGAAACAAACAGCACTGAACAACAGACTACTGTTGGATCTTCGAATGTTCCGGTTACACCTGAGGAACCTATAGAAGTTCAAAGTAATTTAACATTTAATTTACATGTGTGTTGACATCTTGTTTGTTTTTTTTCTAATTTCGTATATTACAATACTTTTATTTTTCAGATGAAACTGGTGGGACGCGGAGAGGTCGCGGACGTACGATATTAAGCGATTTATACGACCTAGATCCAGTCGAGCGTGTCCAAGTATCCAGTAATAGCTTTGGTCAGCCTGTTGGATCAGAAGCTCGCCTTTTAGCTGGATACATGGGCATTCTAGCACGGAATGCAAATATGTTGCCAATTAACTTCGAGTCATGGCATAAAGTGCCCGAGAGTAACAAGAACCAAGCTCTCGATAACATTAAGGTAACAAAACGTGTATGTCATTTATAATACTTGGGTTTAAGTTTCGTTTACATTTACTTTCTTAAGTTGTGTTTTTTGTAGGCGAGATTTGCTCTAGAGGTCTCCGATGCTTATGTAAAGAAAGCATTGGGAAAAAAGATGGAGAGACCATAAGAGCACTTTAAAGAAAGACTATTTTAAGACAAAAACAACACTGGACGAGAGATTACAAAATGTCCCGCTGGGAATGCTGAGGTACCAGTGGGAAGAGGTCGTTAGATTTTGGACTTCAAAGAAAGGAGAGGTATGTGTAACTTAGCAAATTTTGAAATTATTTTGGTGTATAGTATTTCCTAATTAATGTACTAATAATTTCATAATGTAGGATCATGAAGAAGTTGGAAAAAAAAGTAGGCAGCAACAAAAATTCACTCACACAGCTGGGTCGAAAAGTTTTGCGTGTGTAGCTCATGCAGAGGTATTTTCAATTTGATAATTGAGAGATATTTACTACTTACTTACATTAATATTTTTACTATTGTATTGTAGGAACTGTCGTCCGGTCAAAAAGTTGGACGCCTTCAACTTTTTGACATTACACATAGGAAAAAAGATGGAAACCCTATGACTCCTGAAGCTGCAGAAATTATGGTACGTTTGCTTAATTAATACAATTTCACTTGTTTTTAATTATTTATAGTGTTTATTTTCTAATGATTTTTTTCATTTATTGTAATGCAAATATTGTTAAGTTATGTTGCATTGGGTTTTTTAATATATATTGCGTTCCTAACTATTTGATTTATTTTTTAGGAAAAATTAAAGGATAAAAAGGCGGAGTACGAAGCGATTGCTTCCAGTGATAGTTCTGTTCATATTGACGACATTGATAACCGGATTATCACTGAAGTTTTGGGTCCTGAAAGGTATGGTCGGGTTCGATTTCAAGGATCTTTTGTTAACCCATCCCAATTTTTTGGATCTAGCTCGCAACAATATATGCCTTCGGGGAGTCGAGCCGAAGCTGAAGTTCAGAGGTTAAGAGACCAGATGGCTCGTATGCAAGCGACAGCAATTGAGCAAATTACACAACTTAAAGCGGAGGCAACATCGAGAGAAGCTGAGGTTCAAAAAAGATATGAAGAACTCCAGCTACAACTGAAAGAAGATGCAGCAGCGAGAGAAGCTGAGGTTCAACGAAAGTATGAAGAACTCCAGCAGCAGCTTAAAGCAGATGCGGCAGCAAGAGAAGCAAAGGCGGCAGCAAGAGAAGTACAGGCTACAGCGAGGGAAGCAGAGGCTAAAGCGAGGGAAGCAGAGGCTGCAGCGAGGGAAGCAGAGCAGCGTCAAAAGTTCGATGAACTCCAGCAGCAGCTTCAGAGTATGATGAAGATGTTTCAGCAGTCGCAACAGCCGCCGTCTTAGACATCGTGTAAATATAGTTCTATTTTGACTTTTAATTTTCATTTTAACTTTTAACATTTTTGTAAGAATAATACGATTTTTATTTTATTTATTGATATTTATTATATTATTTGTTTAATATATTTATTTATTACTTTTGGCTGGTTTAGATATGATTTCTTTTGATTTGTTTTTACAGGAGGGCTGAAAATATAAAAAATTTTATTTTACAAATCTGCCAAATTTAGTGGCGTTTTTCTTAAAAAACGCCACTAAAGGTGTTGGCCTTTAGTGGAGTTTTTGGTCAAAACGCCGCTAAAGATAAGGGTCTTTAGCGGCGTTTTTGGTCAAAGCGCCGCTATAGATCAGGGTCTATTGCGGCGTTTTAGGGGAAAGCGCCGCGAAAGATCAGGGTCTTTAGCGGCGCTTCCACTAAAGCGCCGCTAAAGGTCTTAGTCTTCAGCGGCGTTTGTGCAAGATGCGCCGCTAAAGTTAGCGGCACATTCATTAGCGGCGTCTATTGCGGCGCTTTTAAAAGCGCCGCTAAAAGTATCTGCGGCGCTAAAAAGCGCCGCTAAAGGCCTAAAAAAGCGCCGCTAAAAGCCTGTTTTGGTGTAGTAAGCATTCATGACATTCAATTGTTTGCTAAATTCGTGATTAAAGAAATATTTAATTTGGTTTAAATATGCTAAAGTTTCTTGCACTATTTTAAAATTTAAAACTTAGTGTTTATACTTTAATTTTGAGACATTGAGACCTATATTTCTTTTCTTTTTTTTTATTTAAATCTTGGTTCTTCCGTTTAATTTAATGAATTTATGATGTCTACTGTAAAATAATTTTTTTAGCCTTTAAATTTATTGTTCTTTTTTGTCAATTTAGTCTTTATCCTTTAAAAATACATAGAAATTTTAATTTTTTTATATTTTAAATAAAAGTATAAAAATTTTAAAAAGTATATTTTTAAAAAAATAAAAAATTTTAAAATTTAAAATTCTAAAATTCAAAGTTATTCAAATTTTGTTGCACTAATTAGGATTTAGGGCCAGTTCTTCATTGCTGTGAAAAAGTACTTTTGAAAAGTGTTGTGGAAAAGTACTTTTGAGAAGTGCTTTTGAAAAGTTTAGTTTAAAATTTGAGTGTTTAGCATTGCTGTCAAAAAGTGCTTTTGAGAAATAAAATTTTCATTTTAGACATGTTATTATCAAGTAACAAATATGCATTTAAATAATATTTAAATTAGTTAATATTATTATATTTTAGTAATAATATAAAAAATTATTATAACTTGTTAATATTTTAATATATAAAATATAAATTATAAATATTTTTAAGTAATAAATATTAATTATTTATAAAATTTAATTAGAATATATAAACTATATTTTAAATATTTAAATATTTTTAATTAGTATTTTAAAAAATATTTTTTTATTTTTAATTAATGATTTTAACACAATTGTAATTAAACACAAAAAAAAACGAAAAATACTATGTTATTGGAGGGGTGAAAAAGTAATTACGCACTAAAAGTATTTTTGTGAGAGGAAAAGCTAAAATTTTTTGCTTTTCCTTTTCAGCTCATTTTCAGAAGGGCTTTTCAAAAGCACTTCTGAAAAGCTAAAAATTTCAGCCAAAAGCAGCTTGTTCTTCACAGCTTTTCTTTCAAAAGTACTTTTGGAGTAAGAAGTACTTTTTTTAAGCAATGAAGAACTGGCCCTTAATCGGTTAGGATTGAGCTAAAATAGGTTGAATGAATAGTTAAATCAATTTCAAATTAGTCTCAATCAACCAAATCGTAGTTTATGAATTAATCAGTTTTTGATATAACAAATTAGAAAAAAAAAGTTAAAGTTGTATTTAAGTATTTTAGAAAAAAAAACCCCGATTTAACTTCATTTAAAAGAAAGAAAAAACTAACAAAACCACTCCATTTATATAAAAAGTTGATGAATTTAGATTAAAAACCCACCTCTAGAAGTGAAAGTAGATTGTTACGCTAATCAGCTTGGAAGTCAATCTAATTGTTGATGATAGGGTGTGCATAATTTGGGTAAAACCGAAAAAATTCAGTTAACCGACGGTTAACCGAATTTTTTCAGTCGGGGGTCGGTTAATTTTTTTATGATTTTTCGGTTAATAGTTAATTCGGTTTGAAACCGGTCGGTTAACTGAAAATTTTCGGTTAACCGAAAAAATTAATAAATAAAATTATCCAACCCAGCCCAAACTCAATTACCCAATCCAATTACCCAACCCAATAAAACTAAAACTAAAGTTTACCCAATTACCCAATCCAATAAAACTAAAACTAAAAGACAACCCAATTTACTAAAGTCTAAAACCCAATTTACTTTAATAATTTCTAAATTTTTTAAATTTTAAAAATAAAAAATAAAAAAATTCGGGTAATTCAGGTATTTTTCGGTAATTCGGTTAATTCGGTTAATTCGGGTAATTTGGGTAATTTTTAACCAAAAATAAAAAAAACATAATTTTCGGTTAATTCGGTTAACCGACCTTATTAACCGAAAAAATTTCGGTTCGGTTAATTTTTTTTAAAAAAATCGGTTCGGTTAACGGTTAAAATTTTTGGAAGGTCGGTTAATTCGGTTATAGTAATTTCAGGTCGGTTAACCGGTCGGTTAACCAAATGAACACCCCTAGTTGATGAAAAGACAAGTCCATGCACAACTCAGTTTACGAAGAATTTAAATTTATTATTCAATTTTTTATTATTTATATAATATAAATGAATAAAAATAAATTTTCAAAATTTATATAATATTAATTAAGTTTAAAATTGATTTTATTTTGAAATTTAAATCTCCTTTTATTTAGAAATTTTGATTTTTTGTCTAATTTTGTCGTTAAAATTAATAAAAAATACTGTATCATGATAAGATTATTCGATAATAATTTTTAATAGATTTAATAATATCCTTACCTTAACAAATCCCCCATATATATATATATTTAAAACACAACTAAAGAAACTAAAATTTAAAACCATCACTATTTTGTAAAAAAAAATAAAAAATCAGCATAGACAATATTTAGTGTTTTTGAATCGAACTAAATTGATCGGTCAGATAAAATATTAACAATTATCATTTCAAAAAATATTTTTAAATTAATTAGATTGATAATTAAATTAATTAAACTCATTTTTTAAAACTTTTAATAATTTCCTAATCGAAATGACTGAATTGATAAAACACTTATCTGAATTAAAAAACTTAAACAAAAATCATCAAAAATTTTATAAAAATAAAATAAAATGGATTAAGACTAAAATCTAAAGTGACTTTTACTTAAAGAAAATATAGTGTGATCAATTTTTTACGCGGAGCCCGATGAAATTAATTATGACGAAACAAGGAAAGAGAATAGTCGGTGAGAAAAAGATGAGCATTTAACCTCTTATGACATTAAGCCATCTAAAAAGATTTTACGCGGAGCCCTATGAAATTAATTATGTCAAAGATTTTATGTGAATTTGATCTTTACTTTTAAATTTTATATAAATTTTTTTTTAAAAATAAGTTGTTCATAGTTTTAAATATAAAATAAAATTTTAAACATCATAATTTCGCTAAAAATAAAAACTACTTTTTTAAAAAACATATATAAAATTTATGTAAAAGTAAACTTTTAAAATTCAAAAACTAAAATATAGAAATGATTTTTAAAATATAATAAATTTTAAAATCTAATATTATTTAAATCGGGCTGAACTGACCAGTCAGATTGAGTATCGATTTGGTGAAAGTTAAAAAATTGATTAACCGGTAAATTGATATAAACTGGTTGAACCGAGCTAAAAAATCAATTGAATCGATAGTTGAATTAATTTTAAACTGGCCTGATTAATTGGTTTCCAGAACCACTTGTCCAAAATAAATAAATTATTAAAAATTAAAAAATTTGGTTTAACTACGAGTTTAACTTATTTTTTAGACCGATTCGACTATTCTGTACTAGTTTGCGAGTATATTGATTTTTAAAATTTTAAAAATTTTTAACTTCAATATTTATAGATTTTTAACAATTTGGTTTATACCCTTTACAAATATGTAATATTTTTTAAAATTAAAATTATTTTTCATGTTTTAAACAAAAAAAACATAAAATTTTAAAAATTATAAATTTTTAAAATAATAAAAAAACTCTTTAAAAATAAAAAAATAAAAAGACATTTTAAAAATATAAAAATAAAAAATTCAATGTTTTTAAATAAGATCGAACCAAATAGACTAGAAATTCTTCGAAATATAAGTGTGATAAGAGTAGAGGTGTCCATGGGCCGGGCGGCCCGACCCGGCCCGACGACCCGCCCAAAATATGGGAGGGTTCAGGTAAAAATATAGGCCTGAAATATGGCTTGGGCTCTGGCAAAAATTTTTTGGCCTAGGCTCGGCCCGGCCCGGCCCGAAAATATATTAAATATATATATTTTTTATTTTTAAAATATACTAGTTTTAGTTTTATTTTAAGTTTTAAGTTACAAAATGTTAGATTTTGTTACAACAATTAATACAATTAACAATTAATAATTTGATATAATTTGATAATTTTAGTAACAATTAATACAATTAACAATTAATAATTTTACTAACAAAATGTTAGATTTTACAAAATGTTGACTAGTACAAAAAAATATAATTTGATACAATTTTAATAACAATTAATTTTGATAACAATTAATTTTAATAACAATTAGTTTTAATTTTAATAAAAATATATTTTTAATTTTAATTAAAAAACGGGTCGGGCCGGGCAGGGCCGAGCTCAGGTTTCATATTTTTTCCCCGGGCCGGGCTTGGACAAAATCTCAGGCCCATATTTCGAGCCAAGCCCGGGCCTAGGAAGCGGGCTGAAAATTTTTTTGGGCCCGGCCTGGCTCGTCCCATGGACAGCTCTAGATAAGAGGTAAAAAAATTAATTGACTCAATTAATAAAAAAAGAATGAATCAAATTTAAACTTAAAAATATATATATATGAATAAACTCCAACCTAAGTATAAGTTAACTCCACTGGATTACCCCTAAGTTATATGGTACATAAATGAATAAACACAGTAGAAAAATATTCCATTTTAGGGTTCCAGAACGAAAAATTAAAAGAAACATTTACAATTTAAACTATTTCAAGCTTCTTACTTGGTAGTGTCTTACGCTTATAGAGTTCAATCCCATTTCAAGTGGAAAGAAAATTATCAGAAAATGAGAGGCTGAAAGCGAGGAGCAATGGAACCATCAAGCAACAGACATGAACCAACAGCAAACAGTTGCAGATTGTTTCAACTTCCACAGCCTTTAATCTTAGGCATTCTCTCAAGGCTTCCCATCCATGACCTTCTCCATTGCAGGTGCGTTTGCAAGAGATTCATCTCTCTCATTTCTGATCCTGAATTTGCAGGCCTCCACCTTTCAATATCACCTCTCTGCATTTTAATCAAAACTAAGCCACTCCAAAAATCTCGAAAAGGGCTCCACTTATCCCACATTTATGCTGTTGGTGCAAGTTTCCAGGTCTCCAAACTCAACTTACACCCAAATCTAATGTACCCACTTGGGATATTTCTGATATCAGTGCATGCAATGGTTTGCTTTGTTTACTTGGACCAAAAAAAGATACCCTTTCTATGTGTGTAACCCAATTTTGGGTGAATTTATCACAATTCAACCACCTTATAAGGAAAGGTGTAGGAGTCGTTTTTGGGGACTTGGTTATTCAACTGTCACTAATCAATTCAAACTTTTGCACAGCTATTATCCTATAGTTGAATCGAATTATCCAATGGCTGAAATATAAACCATTGGGAGTCGTACATGGAGAAGCATCGGGTTCGGAAATGCACCTACTGACCTTGTTTCTTTACCTTTCAACGCTTTCTTGAATGGAGCCCTTCATTGGTATAACATTTCTTTTGGTGGTGCTGGTGAATTCATAAATTCTTTTGACATTGATACTGAGCAGTTTGGTATAGCTCCACCCCCTGATCATTTTCAGGAATTGGATAAGGTATTTACAGAATACACAACGACTGGAGTGCTAGGAGATTGTCTGTTTATATGTTACTTTCCAGATTTCGTGGAATTTGACATTTGGGTTATGAAAGAATATGGTGTCAAGGAGTCTTGGACCAAACAATTTGTCATCAAAGATATGTACCCAAAGGGATATGGCTGGGATATCTATCAACCAATGCTTGTTTTGAGCAATGGAGAAATATTTATGTTGCTAAATAATGAGGAAATAACTTGTTACAACCAAAAGAGGAGACATATGCGAGGAGCTAAATCCTTCCGGATTCGCTCACAATTTGATGCAATTGCTTATACCCCATGCTTGGTTTCTCTCTACAATGTTGCAAAAGGAGAGCAAATTTCCAGGTATTATGTCATAATCCTGAAACTAACATATGCTTCATCAAGTGAAAGTTTAGACTTCAAGCCACAAATCCTTTTCTCATTTTTCTCCGGTGTGGAATATTCATGCATTTGCTTTTGTATAAAATGTGCACAAACTAGAAATGAATCTTTTTCTCTGAGGTTTTATTTAGTTTCTTGGTGCTATAGTAGATTTCATGGTACAGAGTTGTATTGATTCATGAATATATAAATGCACCTTATTAATAGGATTAGAGTGTGAGTTCCAAAATTTTTTCCATTACCTACAGCTTGAAGATAATGCTTTTGATGCCATTTTAATGAACTTTTGTTTTCCGTTTCCATGTACAAATTACACAGTTCTGTTTCTTTGTATCATGGTTGTTAACTAATAAGCTGAAAAAGTTTATATAGGATGGACCAGAGTCTATGGCAAGATCCTTAAATGAACATGTGAGTTTTTATTCTTTTCTTGAGTTTATACACGTCTCCCATTCAATATGCATCCGTTTGTGATTTAGTGATACATGAAAAGTAAAGCTTTCATGCAGATTTATATGCAAGAAACGCGGAGATATGCTACATGGAAAGTAAAAAGGAGTTTATGAAGTCAAATATGGTAATTGGTAAAGGAGACCATGGAACCAACTAAATCCTTAGGGAATTATATTATGAGTGTTGACACTATTTTTTTTTTTGATAAAACGGGGTCGACTTGGATTTTGAAAACGAAAATTAAAATGGGAGTCGCCACTGATCCTTTTTGATGAGGTGTAATCGGGTCATCTTGTAAAGTGGTTGTTTCTAATAAACAATTTAATTTTATTAAAACAACGATTTTGGTCCACGAAATTTAGAAAAATAGGTTCGGGAGTCGGTTACGTACAAGAAATCATTAGCACCCTCGTAACGC
The DNA here is from genome assembly GCF_007990345.1 of Gossypium hirsutum. Lineage (NCBI taxonomy): Eukaryota > Viridiplantae > Streptophyta > Magnoliopsida > Malvales > Malvaceae > Gossypium > Gossypium hirsutum. Next base: position 47,055,375 of record NC_053446.1, on the reverse strand, counting down.
TCAAAATTGGTACCTAGTTGATTAATTAATGTCTTAGTTTCGAAGATTGAAAACTTTAAAGACATTTAAAATACGATCCTTTATAGAAATGTTGAAAATCTGTGGGAAAAGGGCATATTTCACGTTAATTGAGAAAGAGAATTATATCCAGTAAGTTAGAACACAATGTTTTGAATTCCCGATGCGCGAATGAATGTCGAAAATTTACTTATTTTAAAGATATTTAGATATCTCGAATTAAAAAATGGACCATGCCCAGTAAGTTAGGACACGATCTTTTCTTAATTTCCGAGATCGTTTAAAACTTGAGTTTGAAAAGATTCATATATTTAGATTTATTGCGAAAATCGAAACCTAGTAAGTTAGGGTACGACTTTCTCAAATCTAAACACGAAATTTTGTTTATTCAAAAGTCATAATTTATACATTGAATAAAAACAATTTAACGAGAAATAATAGAAATAAAACACGATGTTAATACACGTGACAAAACAAAAATGAATTCGGTAATGTAAGTATGAATAATACGAACAATCATAAAAAATGAAATAAATAAATTTAAGATACAAACCAATTATATTATAGCAAGTAATTAAACGAATAGAATTAAAATATTCTTTTAAAAATAATAATGAGCATGTAAATAACAATAAAGAAAATGAATAAGATTAAAATGTAAAGAAATAAATATGTATGTATATATGTATAAATAAAAATATGTATGTATATGTGTATATATATATGTACATATATAAGGTATAAAATGTAAAGAATAAATAATATATAAGTATGTATATATATAAATAAATAAAATTTATGTGCGTACATGTATTTAAAAAAATGTATGCATATATATTTTAAAATATAAAAAACATATGTATGTACATATACATTTTGAAATTATCAAATATAAAAGGTATATGTATGTATGTATATATATGATAAAAAAGAATATGTATAAGCAAATAATAATAATCAATATACAATAGGATAAATGTATTTCAAATTTAAATAAGTGAATATAGAAATATAATAAATAATAATGATACAATGCTAATGATATAATAATAATGCAATATAACAATATTAATAATACTAAAAAGTAATTAATTTAACAGGAAAATAACTAAAATAGCAAGTTAAGGATTAAATTGAAAATAAACAAGATTTTAAGGACGAAATTAGAAATGAAAAAGCACAAGAAGGACTAAAATATAAGGCGCGATAGTGCTCAAGGGCTAAATAAGAAAATATTTCAATTATTGGGACACGTGTCCCTTCAGAGGACGCGGGACTAAATTGAAAATATTAAAAAATTTTAGGGCAAAATTTATAAAATATAAAAAGTGCAAATAGGATTAGATTAAAACACCCAAAAAAAGCAGAAGGACCAAATGGGTAAATAACCCAATTATCAAAACAAGCGGATCCTCTCTGTGCGGGTCAGGTCAATCCTGGTCTTGAAGCAAAACGGCGCCGTTTTGGCTATTGGTGCCCAAGCCTAAAACGACGCCGTTTCAAGGCTCTATTTAAGTTAATTTTTTTAAAAAAATTTCATTCTTCACCATTCATTAAAAAAAACTCTAAAACACTCTCTCAAGCCCTCTTTCTCTCCCCAGAAACCGGTCAAGGATCCGGCCATTCGCCACCGCGCTGGCCGCCGGTCACCGGCGACGGCGCCGCCGTCCGCGGTGTCCGAAAAAACCAAACTCCCCTTTTTGTTCCTCTTCTCGAGTAGAGCCAAGATTTGGGGTTAAAATGGCCCTAAGGATCCCCAAAATTCGAAGAACGAAGAAAAGAAAGGAAAAAAAACTAGGGAACCCTTCGTGTTCCACCACCGGAAATAAGTAAAACCTCTTCTCTTTTTCCTTTTTTATTTTGTTTTATTTTCGTATGTAAAAACTATATAAAAAGTAGAATAAAATAAAAATAAAAATAAATGGTAGAAGTAAACCTTCGGGATCTTTTTTATTGATATTTTTGCTCTCTTTTTTCATTCCAAAAATCCCCCCTTTTACAATAATTTTTCATGGCTTATATAACCATTTTACAAAGTTTTCTTTCTTTATTTTTCTATGCTGTCTTTTCTTCTTTTGCTGGTGCAAGTGGGTGGTGAAGCAGGTGGAGTTGGTGTGCTGTAGGCGATGGTGGCAGGCATGGCAGAGGCTAAAGCGGCAGCTAGGGTTATGGCGGCTAGGTTTTTTTTTTCTATTATGGTTTTGGCTAGGGTTTTTACTGTTGCGCTGATTTTGGGTTAGGTCTAGGTGGGTATTGGGTTGGTTTTATTTGGACCATATTAGGCCCCAGGTAAATTTGAGCTTGTACAGCTGCCCCTCTTTGCTCGTTATTGTGTAACGAGAACAGAGTAAAGACCAAAAAAGACCAAATTTTCCCAGTCTCGCTGAGTCTTGACTTCTTGGTGCCTTTCTTCTTCAGATATCCTTCTCGCAGTCCACTGTATCTTGTTGCTTCAATCCACTACACTGCACTTCAGAGAGATCTGACTTATAACTTTAATCTTCTTCGCAGGAACTTCAAGGGGATGAGATTCGTAGTTTTAGTTTGCTCCACTGCAACGTCAGGGAGATAAGACTTGTATCTTCAACCTACTCCACTGCAACTTCAGGGTGATAAGGTTTGAGGTATCTTCAACCTGCTCCACTGTAACTTCAAGGAGATAAGGTTTGTTATCTTCGGTCTGCTTCACTGCAACTTTAGGGAGATAAGACTTATTATGGTGTGATCTGTTCTACTGCAACTTCAGAGAGATAAGATCTACTATCTTCAGTCTACTCTACTACAACCTCAGTGAGATAAGACTTGTAACTTCAACTTGCTTTACTGCACAAAGTCTGATGCGATCTGCTCTACTGCAACTTCAGATAGATAAGATCCATCATTTTAATCCGTTCCACTGCAACTTCAGAGAGATAGGACTAGTAACTTCAATCTACTCCACTGCAACTTCAAGGAGATAAGATTGGTTTATTTTTAACCTACTCCACTGCAACTTCAGGGAGATAAGGTTTACTATCTTCAGTTTTAATTAACTGCAATGTCGAGGAAGTAAGATTCACTGTTGTAGCTTCAATCTGTTCCACTGCATCGCATAGGAAGTAAGATCCGCCGTTGTGGTTTCAATCTTTTTAACTGCAATGTCGGGGAAGCAAGATTCGCCGTTGTGGCTTCAATCTTTTAATTGTAATGTCGGGGAAGCAAGATTCGCCGTTGTAGCTTCAATCTGTTCCACTACACCGCTAGGGAAGTAAGATTCGCCGTTGTGGCCACAATCTTTTAATTGCAATGTCGGGGAAGCAATATTAGCCGTTGTAGCTTCAATCTGTTCCACTGCACCACCTGAGAAAGTAAGATTCGCTGTTGTAGCTTCAATCTTTTCAATTGCAATGTTGAGGAAGTAAGATTCGTCGTTGTAGCTTCAATCTGTTCCACTGCACCGCCAGGGAAGTAAGATTCGCTGTTGTGGCTTCAATCTTTTTAATTGCAATGTCGGGGAAGCAAGATTCGCCATTATAGCTTCAATCTGTTCTACTAGACCGCCAGGGAAGTAAGATTCACTGTCTTCGATCTGCTCTAGTACTGCTTAGGGAGATAAGATTTACAATCTTCGACCTACTCCACTACTGTTTAGGGAGATAGGACTGATGGTTCAAATCTGTTTCCCTACTACTTTGGGAAGATAAGATTCACCGTCTTTGATCTGCTCCACTACTGCTTAGGGAGACAAGATTTACAATCTTCGACCTACTCCACTACTGCTTAAGAAGATAGGAGTGGTGGTTTAAATCTACTTCCCTACTACCTTGGGAAGATAAGATTCACCGTATTCGATTTGTTGTACTACTGCTTAGGGAGACAGGATCTATAATTTTTGACCTACTCCACTGCTGCTAAGGGAGATAAGACTGGTGGTTTCACCGATCTGTTCTAGGGAACATAACCTGTAGAATCCATTTCATGGGCCTATTTATGCCCAGTGATTAGAATATTATGATCGAAATGAATCAAAATCTTCTAACTAAATGTGCGTGCATAAATGCAAAATGTCATGAAAGTGAATCCTTAATGTTCGAGTTGTTATTGTTCATTATTCAATAAGGCTTTATTGCCAACACGTTAGAATGCTATCTTGTCCGGTTGTAATACTTATATCTTACTTAACTGGATTGCCCCCACTGTAATCTTCAACGTTCGATCCACTGTACCTTTGGGACAAAATATTTGAACCATCTTCCTCCCACTGAGTATAAAATATGGCTCTTTCCCAATCCTCTTCCACTGCAATTCAGGGATACAGGATCTGAATCTCCTTGGTCTCCTACACCATTCCCAAGGTGTCGTACTAAATATTTATGCACAATTGCATAATTTTCTTCTCCGAGAAAACCTCTTCTTATCACTCGGTGATCCTTGCTTGTTTGTTAATTGAAGCTTTGTCACCAACATGACATATTGTCATTTTGTTCAATCAATGTTTGGACAACAAAATTCGAGAGGATAGTCTTAACTTAAACTCTTTCTTCTTAGATATTTCACCCTTTAAACTTGGTGTTTTCTAAACAATGGTCATGTTTTAGGTTCCTATATTTTTTAGAAACTTCTAGAGTAATATGCAAAACTTCTATTGTGAAAGTATTATTAGTCCATTAATCATTATTCCAATGCAACATGCTTGCAAAAGATCATAACGATGGATAAAATAGAATTGATTTGGGAGCATAGCACGAAATAAATTATCAATGATAGCAAGAATAAGAGGAATTGATTGGAACACGTATCTTGAAAAAGAAAGAAGTATTCCAAGATCAACAAATTCAATATATAAATAGAATGAAAGTTAGGTACCCCAGATATCGTAGCTTAAACTTCTTTATACAAACTTTCTGAAGACCTTTCTGAGTTTGATATGTGTTTAGGAGATCTACAGTACTTTGTCGATGCCCCAAGACTTCGCCTTCCCTTTTCTATTGATTCAGGTATAACAAGATCACCACATGCCCCAATCTGATCAAAATTTGAGCTGCTCTGATCACCTCATGCCCCATTTTGATCAATTTTTGAGCCACCCTTTTTAGGTTTTCAACTCAAATCCATTTTGGTCTCAAGGCGCCCTTTGCGGGTTTTCATCTTGGCCTCTTATTTTTTCTTTTCTTCTTCTTCTGTCTTTTTTCTTTTTCCTTCTTTCTCTTCTTTTTTTTAACAATTTTTATTGAATCTGAACTCATAGAATTAGGCATATCCTCGTTATCCCTTTTGATCAAAATTGACGCTTTTCTAGATAAGGTCTTCCACATAAGGTCCTTTCCAGCTTGGCATGAAGTTCTTTTTGTGTGGGAAGGATCTTCTTCAATACCCGGTCCTTCTCATGGAATTCTCTAGGGCAAAATTTTTTGTGAGTTCGCATTATTTACTTTTGGCGCATTTGACCATGATGGATAACTTTGAACATTCCTCTTCAATCGGGATTGGGTCTAAAAACTCAGAGAGAAGAAACTGGATAAGCCAAAAAAGAAGGCGTTGCCCCGGCAGAGTTTTTTTTTGCCATCTTTTTTTGGGTGATATGGCATTAATCGTGAACATACTGCAAACTTTTGATATTGTTTTGTTCAAATTTAGTGTATTTTCGGATATGATCCTTTTTGCATTCCATACCGACATATAATTTTTCAAAAATTTGCTGGCTGTTGACTTTGTGACATTGGTATATGAAGCGGCTTTTACCTACGAAGACAAATAGATGACCGCTAGAAGCTTTTAGCGAGATCGACCTAATGACCTTTATGCGCTCCACCATGGATTCCATTGATTCTTTGTAGGGTAGGATCTGTTTTCCATCTTGTTCTACCATCCTCAATAAGTCCAGAAATAAGCTACAATCCATGTCATCTTCAAAGTCATAAGATCCCTCTAGACACATGTCTCGCTCAAAAGGAGATTCTGAGTCTATAGCAGCGTCACTCGTGTCATTGATATCTAGGGACTTATTATAGGTACAAAAGAATGTATAAAGAATATATGAACTTATGAGTAATTATTTGTTCCGTATGATTATGAATGATTTGGAAGAAAGAATGAAAAAATATTTATTCACAAAGAATAAAAGAATATTGGCTCAAAAATGATCGCAAAGATATATTTCATTAAAATAATGACGTTCAGACATGAGCCTATTTCACAAAAGAGTTTTTATTGCCTCTAGGCTGAAAGCAACAAGTGTGTTCTGAATATTACTCTAAGTAGGCTCTAAATACTACAAAGATTTCTTTTACAATCTGATTTATTTAGAACACTTCTAAGTTTATAAGGGTGGATATCTAACAAGGTCCCTTTTCAGTTGCCTTCATGTACTGCATTGATGTGAACGCTTCCCAACACTTCTTCATACATCGCATTCACCCTATTATCAATGTGATTGGGTAGCAGATTTTTTACACTAGATGAATCATCTAATTTGACAATGCCCATACTGATAAGCCTTTCAACCATTTTTTAAAGGCAATACAATTTTCTATAGAATGCGCCGTTAATTCCCCTATGATAATCGTATTGTGCATTCGCATCGTACCATTTAGGGTACGGAGGTTGTGGGGGTTTTGAGTAGAAAGGGGCTACTACATGCGCATCAAACAGATTATGATATAACTCCTTATACGTTACTGGGATGGGTGTGAACTGGAGTCTTTCTGTGTTTGGCCTCGAGTTGGATTCTTGCTTTGAGGGGCCTTGATAGCTAGCTGCTACCGTCTTTGGCTGGCCTACAGTGACTGATTTTGAATACCCTTTATTATACAAGCTCAGGTTGCTCACTTTATTTTCTTTGTGCTTTGGGGTTGATCTTTTGGCACTTTCCCTTGCATCTATCTTCCCACTTCTTATGGTGTTTTCAATCATCTCGCCAGACATTACCATATCTGAGAAGCTCATAGTAGCGCTTCCCAACATGTGGTTAATGAATGGGGCTTTCAGAGTGTTGATGAAAAACATCGTGGTTTCTTTCTCCAGAAGAGGTGACTGAACTTGTGTCGCTACCTCTCTCCATCTTTGGGCATATTGCTTAAAGCTCACTTTTTTTCTTTTCCATGTTCTGCAATGTGATTCTATCGGGTGTCATGTCTGTTACATGCTTGTATTGCTTTATGAAAGCCTGCACCAAGTCTTTCCATGAATGGATGTTGGCACGGCTCAACTGATTGTACCATTTGACAGCCGGTCCAATCAGACTATCTTGGAAACAATGAATTAACAGTTGCTTGTTATTAACGTATCCCGTTATTCTTCAGCAGAACATCGTGATGTGAGCTTCAGGACAACTAGTCCCATTATACTTTTCAAACTCTGGCATCTTGAACTTAGAAGGAGCACTAAATCAGGGACCAAACTCAGATCCTTGGCGTCAACTCCACAATGGTAGTCGGTGTTCTCCATGACTCTAAATTTTTCCTCTATCCACCTATATCGATCCTCTAGTTGCTTTGGTAGATCCACTCTTACTTTTTCCACTTCTGCCATGTCGTCAAGATCAAGAACAATGGGGTTGGTTGGATTATCTCTCGGATTAGAACCCGAGCCTGTTTGAAAGTTCATTGGTGCCTCGGCACCAGCCTGATATTGAGGTCAGATAGTGACAGGTGTTCTTTGCGGGCACATCTCTGGTTGCGTCAGGGTACTCGTCGGGGTGAAACTTGGAGGATAAATGGGGCCCTCAACCCCAAAATCAACTACAGGGCTTTTTCCTTTATCATTCCCTCTAGCCAATAACTGCGCCAATTGACTCATCATTGTTCTTTGGGACTCTTGCATGTCTTGTTGGATTTTATCCAACCGTTCCTGCATCTGATCTTGCATCTTCTTTTGCAATTGTTCCAATCTTTCTAACCTCTAATCCATTGCTTTTGTTTGGTGACGGGTACCGTAGTGATATTTGGTTGGTGGATTCTTGTTGGTTTCCAGATTAACTGAAATAATCTCGTTTAATTAGGGTTCTTTTGTGAATTTTAATGCATATGATGCAATGAAATGTAATGCAGATGAATGGAATAAATGCAAAAAGAGACGTTGATTCTAATTCAATTCTATTAGAACAACTTTACTAGAAAACAAATCTCTTTACATAAAACGGATATATATACAATTTTTCCCTCATAGGCGGAGACATTCGATCCACTTCTCCATTCGAGAGTTAAGATAAATTTCATGAACTCTTCAAAAGGAATGTCTCTTCTATCTCATTTTTACTTGATCCGGGCCGCGACTCGTTGCTCACTCATGCTTGTGATGCTCGTTGGCTTTTTTTTAAGAAAGTTCAACGGCTTTCAAATAATCTTTGTCATCTTGAATCCTCGGGCAATGAAGCAAAGTCGTGTAGTCCTCCACTAAACTATCATCCTTCTCTTATCACGTTTTCTTGGACCATATTCGGACAACCATATTATCATCCACTTTATCAAGAAACCCATTTTCTTATGACAAGCTCTCTATTTAGCAACTGAACGTGAATCAACACCTCATTTTTATGATGAAAATGCAATGCAATCATAACCAAAACAAAAGAAAATAGGTTAGTACAAAGCAAAAGCATGGAAGAATAAATAGAACACCTATTCGAGTGACCACTAGGGGTTTGAAGTGGTTTCACCTAGGGTAGGCTCTTAAGGTCTTCTACATGCGGTTTGGTTCTAAAGTAAAGGTACCTGAACCAACAGATTCCTCAATCCTCACCCATTATAGGTCATACGGACCGAGTTCGGTTCAGGGGAATACATTTCCCTATGGCTGCACGGAGATGAAAATCTCACGACGACAGAGGTACGGATGTATCCCGAAAGCGATCCATTATCTTGCACCGAGGTGAAAATCTCACGAAGGACTAGCTTCTCACTCCCACTTTAAAGGGTGTGGCCAACGGTCATGCAATACAATGCAGAAAGATACCAAAACTTAAACTAACACAGCAATTGTAAACCTCAACGATGAAAATTGTAATAAAGACCAATGAAATGCAATGAAAGGATCGTACATTTAAACCAAGTTTTCAATTTTTGACAAAAAGACAAAAAAATCAACTCATGGCTTAACTATATTATTTTGGGTCCCCAGTGGAGTCGCCAAGCTGTTGACACCATTTTTTTTTTATAAAACGAGGCCAACTTAGATTTTAAAAACGAAAATTAAAATGGGAGTCGCCACCGATCCTTTTTGATGAGGTGTGATCGGGTCACCTCGTAAAGTGGTTGTTTCTAATAAACAATTTAATTTTATTAAAAGAACGATCTTGGTCCACGAAATTCAGAAATATGGGTTCGGAAGTCAGTTACGTACAAGGAAGGATTAGCACCCTCGTAACGCCCAAAATTGGTACCTAGTTGATTAATTAATGTCTTAGTGTCGAAGATTAAAAACTTTAAAGAAATTTAAAATACGATCCTTTATTAAAATGTTGAAAATTTGTGGGAAAAGAGCATATTTCACGTTAATCGAGAAAGAGAATTATATCCAGTAAGTTAGGACACAATGTCTTGAATTCCCGATGCGCGAATGAATGTAAAAAATTTACTTATTTTAAAGATATTTAGCTATCTCGGATTAAAAAAGGGGATCATGCCCAGTAAGTTAGGACACGATCTTTTCTTAATTCCCGAGATCGTTTAAAAGTTGAGTTTGAAAAGATTCGTGTTTTTAGATTTATTGCGAAAATCGAAACCCAGTAAGTTAGGGTACGACTTTCTCAAATCTAAACGCGAAATTTTGTTTATTCAAAAGTCATAATTTATACATTGAATAAAAACAATTTAACGCGAAATAGTAGAAATAAAACACGATGTTAATACACGTGACAAAACAAAAATGAATTCGGTAATGTAAGTATGAATAATACGAACAATCATCAAAAATGAAATAAATAAATTTAAGATACAAACCAATTATATTATAACAAGTAAATAAACGAATAGAATTAAAACATTCTTTTAAAAATAATAATGAGTATGTAAATAGCAATAAAGAAAATGAATAAGGTTAAAAATGTAAAGAGATAAATATGTATGTATATATGTATAAATAAAAATATGTATGTATATGTGTATATATATATGTACATATATAAGGTATAAAGTGTAAAGCATAAATAATATATAAGTATGTATATATATATAAATAAATAAATAAAATTTATGTGCGTACATGTATTTAAAAAAATGTATGCATATATATTTTAAAATATAAAAAAACATATGTATGTACATATACATTTTGAAATTATCAAATATAAAAGGTATATGTATGTATATATATATGATAAAGTTTGAAATAAAAGAATATGTATAAGCAAATAATAATAATCAATATACAATAGGATAAATTTATTTCAAATTTAAATAAGTGAATATAGGAATATAATAAATAATAATGATACAATGCTAATGATATAATAATGCAATATAACAATATTAATAATGCTAAAAAGTAATTAATTTAACAGGAAAATAACTAAAATAGCAAGTTGAGGATTAAATTGAAAATAAACAAGATTTTAAGGACGAAATTAGAAATGAAAAGCACAAGAAGGACTAAAATATAAGGCGCGAAAGTGCTCAAGGGCTAAATAAGAAAATATCCCAATTATTGGGACACGTGTCCCTTCAAAGGACACGGGACTAAATTGAAAATATTAAAACATTTTAGGGCAAAATTTATAAAATATAAAAAGTGCAAATAGGACTAGATTAAAACACCCCAAAAAGGCGGAAGGACCAAATGGGTAAATAACCCAATTATCAAAACACGCGGATCCTCTCTGTGTGGGTCGGGTCGATCCTGGTCTTGAAGCACAACAGCGCCATTTTGGCTATTGGTGCCCAAGCCCAAAACGACGCCGTTTCAAGGCTCTATTTAAGTTAATTTTTTTAAAAAAAATTCATTATTCACCATTCATTTAAAAAAAACTCTAAAAAACTCTCTCAAGCTCTCTCTCCACTCCCCAGAAACCGGCCAGGGATCCAACCGTTCGCCACCGCCCGTCGACGGCGCCGCCGTCCGCGGTTGCCGAAAAAACCAAACTCCTCCTTTTGTTCCTCTTCTCGAGTGGAGCCAAGATTTGGGGTTAAAATGGCCCTAAGGATCCCCAAAATTCGAAGAACAAATGAAAGAAAGAAAGAAAAAACTAGCGAACCCTTCGTGTTCCACCACCGCCGAAAATAGGTAAAACCTCTTCTTTTTCTACTTTTTTATTTTGTTTTATTTTCGTTTGTAAAAACTATATAAAAAGTATAATAAAATAAAAATAAAAATAAACGGTAGAAGTAAACCTTCGGGGATCTTTTTTATTGATATTTTTGTTCTTTTTTTTTCATTCCAAAGATCCCCCCTTTTACAATAATTTTTCATGGCTTATATAGCCATTTTACAGAGTTTTCTTTCTTTATTTTTCTATGCTGTCTTTTCTTCTTTTGCAGGTGCAAGTGGATGGTGAAGCAGGTGGAGTTGGTGTGCTGTAGGCGACGGTGGCAGGCATGACAGAGGCTAGAGCGGCGGCTAGGGTTATGGAGGCTAGGTTTTTTTTGTTTTCTTTTTCTATTATGGTTTGGGCTAGGGTTTTTACTATTGGGTTGATTTTGGGTTAGGTCTAGGTGGGTATTGGGTTGGTTTTATTTGGACCATATTGGGCCCCGGGTAAATTTGGGCTTGTACAATGAGTTCGAGGACCGAACTATTATGCGTAAATTGTAATGTATGTAGTGATTCAGATATTACTGCTTTTGTTGCTTGTAAATTTTGAGACATCTACATGTTGAATTAGCATGCTAATTAGTAGATTTGTTAGGCTTAGGCGTCCATGTAAACTAGAACTGGCATTTTGGTGCCTGGCTTGGTCATTTGAAGTAATATTTGAGTCCTGTCATCCCTAGAAATGAACCTCTCAGAGCCATGAATCATTTATAGCTAAAATACCACATAAAGCAGCATTCATGATATTCAATTGTTTGCTAAATTCGTGATTAAAGAAATATTTAATTTGGTTTAAATATGCTAAAGTTTCTTGTACTATTTTTAAATTTAAAATTTAGTCCCTATTATTTAATTTTGAGATATTAGGGCCTTGTATTTTTTTTATTTAAAAATCTTTGTCCTTCCATTTAATTTTATCGATAAAGTTAATGATGTCATGATGTCAAATGTAAAATAAATTTTTTAGCCTTTAAAATTTAGGTTTTTTTTTGTCAATTTGGTCATTACCCTTTAAAAACTTTAAAAAGTAGATAAAAAATTTTAAAATTTGTTTTCATATTTTAAATAAAAGCATAAAAAATTTAAATAATATATATTTTTAAAAAAATTATGAAAAAAATAGAACTCCTAAAAAATAAAAAATATTTAAAAACTTTAAAAAGAATTAAAACTCAAAGTTATCCAAATTGGACTGCACGGACCAGTTGGGTTGATTTGATCAAGAAATGGTTAGGGTAGAAATGGATAAGGTAAAGGTTGAATCGATTTCGAAATAATCTTATCAATTGGTTCTAATTGATTTAAAGTAAATTAAAATAAAAATGACAAAAATTGTTTCAACTGATTTTTTTTGTTTGAATCAAACAGATTGTATTGGTTTGCAAATCAATCAGTGTTTTACCTCTTTTGGATCAATACTCTAATTCGTTTGTAGTCCAATTGACTCGATTTAGATAACTTTGGATTTAATTTATTTTTAATGTATTGTTTTTGCTTGGCAAAGATAGGGATGTAATTGGTTGAATGATCCACAATTAGAAACTCGATCATCTTTGTGACTATGTGCTTGTCGTCACCCAATGTTTTCGACAGGATGATCAAGCCTTTCACTACAATCGTTTGGTTGAAGCTATAAATCAGGTTAGGTTTTTTAAGTGCTGATCTTTTAGGCCCATCTAGCAAAAAGCCTTAGCCGCTAGAATGTCGATTGAACTCCCTGTGTTCATGAGGATTCTTTTCATCTGGAACGAGGCTATGATGGCTAAGACTACGAGAAGGTCATCACCCTTAGCATCTATGACTTCCTTCTCATCTGCTTCTTCAATGGAGCAGCAATAGACATGATGCTCTGAAGGTGTGCTTTCCGTTTAAAGTTCAAGGTAGGGGTGTATTTGGTTCAGTTTGATTTTTGGAAAAAAATTGAATTGCATCGTTCCATTTAGTTTTAAAATTTTGAAATCGAAACTATATTGAATAAAAATCGAAATATCTGAAATCATAAATTACGATTCGGTTTAATTTGACAGTTTTTAGCAAATTTGGGTTTGTAATAAACTATATCATTTTGGGCCCAAAAATTATAATATTGCAATTCTTTATTTTTTTCACAACAATAATAGTACATGCTTTAGATCCATTTATATATTTATAAAATGAATTAAATAATTAAATTAATATCATAATTATCAATAAAAAAATTTAAGAGATCATTTTAAGTTAAGCTATTAAATTGATAAATAATTCAAAGTTGTTAAAAGAAAAGCTAATACATAAACCATTCATACAACTACTGATTTTCTATGTCATTTCATTTAATTATTTTAATTAGTTGCTAGCTTTTAATTTGTTATAACCGACTCATAATAATATGACATATAATCAATTATATTCATAGCTATCAAATATATATAATTGACAACTTGTGAAAAATAATTTCTTTTATAAATAAAATATTATAAAATTTAATAAATTATTTTCCTAAAATTAGAATTATGTTTCAATTTATTATTCTATTGGAACTATTTCTTTAAAGATAAAATTTTCTTTTCATTTGGTCTGATTTGAATAAAATGATACCTATCTAGAAAAACAAAACCTGAATCAAATTGTGCAGTTTGAATGATAACATATCTTGAAATCAAATCGAATCCAATAATACAAATCTCGAACCAAACCAAATAGTTCGAATCGGTTTTACGATTTTCTCGATTTCTGTGCTCAACCCTAGTTTGAGGTGGCCTAGTTTGCATTACCACCGAGTAGTACATCTATAATCTCCTGCACAGGCTATTTTCCCTTATCATCTCGTCAATGTTTGGATGGTCCTGCTTCTTTTTCATAAGACTTGTTCTTTTAACGTGGCTTACGAGTCCAAAATTTAATTAATAGAACCTCGTATGATGGTCTGATAGTTAAGGGTGTTCATTGCTCCAAATGTAACCTGAATTCGAGTTGTACTAGTCACGTTTATTATTCGAGCTTTATCCTATTATTGTAATTTACTAGTTCACAAAAAAAAAATTAATAACCCATCAAACCACCCTTCCATTCCTTTCTCAAATATTAACTTTCCCCAATTTCATTCTTTGACTAGCCCTTTTGTCCCACCTACCACTTTATAAGCGATGGACAACCTATTTCCCAATGCTCCAAATTCATATCAGCCTTAAATACTTATTTTCATCCTTTCAACTTTATAAAAAACAAATTATTTTAATCATTCATTTAATATTTTATTTTTTTAATTTGTATTATTTATTAAATCAATAATAAATAAAAATTTTATTTATGTGGATGTCATGCCAACAATTAATTATTTTTTTTAAATATTAAAAATTCAAAAAGAAAGAATTTTAAAAATATTAAAAATTAAAGTTTTTAATTTTTTTAAAACAAATTAATTGTTATTGTAACATACATATAAACTGCCATGTGAATACTACGTAAATAAAATTAACAAACATTAATTTTTCTATCTATTTTGAAATAATTTGATAAAAATATAAATTTAAAAAATAAAAAATAAATTTTATTCACAATAACACACCTATCAATTTGAAAAATAAGCCTCTTTGTTTTGACGTACCAAATTAGGCCTTCATTTCAAGGTTAACTTTGATTTCCCTCGTTACCAAAAATCTCATATAGTCCTATATTATTATATTATAAAAATATTAAAACTGTTGTGAGAACTTTCCCAATTTCCATTTTTCCAAAAAGTTTCTTAATTTGGTTTTAACTTCAATAATTAGCTTTTGCTTTACATTTCATTTTGAAATGGCAAGTAAATTGATTATCTCTATTAACAATTTTATTAATTTGTATTGTTAAAAAATTGACGTGATTGACGGGTAACTAAATAATGACACGTGACATGTCACGTATAGCTCATGCTGATATGCAATGAACAATTTATAACCATAGAAATTGATGAAAATTTAAACAAAAAGTCTATTTTACTTTTGGATCTAGCATATATGAACTAATTTACATTTTTTTTTAGAAAATGAGGCAAAATACAATTTGAAAAGATCTCTAACTTATTTTGATTGATGTAATTATAGATAGATGGATTTTAACACTATTATGTTTGATTTATTGCTTGAAAAATGGCATTGTGACTTTAGAAATCAAAACTTACATTTTTTCCCACAAAGAATTGTCACTGTGGGGCTCCAAATAGAATTATTTCCTCCATAGAATTCAGCGTTTACTTCAAGTCGCCTTCTATCATTTTCTACACAAGAAAGATTGATAAAAGTTAAACGTAGAAGGTGGAGGGGAAGTGCATCAATTATTGCTTAGTAAAATTAAGCTTTAAATTACTGCTAAATGATAAAACAAGAAAAACAATCGCTGCTTAATGAACATTCAGCTTTGAATTACTATCTTTCACTGAAGGGGTGAAAACATATATATGTCTTACGTTTCGTCTTCTCATATGGCTTAGTCATTGAGGTAATATGACTTTCTTTATGGAACAATCCTTGGTGTCTATTAAAACTTCACAGCTTAAGCTTAGTCATTGGGGCAATATGTCTAATGTCTTCCTTTTACAACGTTTCCTTCACGTTGATTGATGGCATTTAGAAAATAGCAAATACGACTTATTTATTGATTGAAGTATTGACCATAGTAGACGCATCTAAAGCAGGCCCAAGCAAATTGTAGCCACATGACTTTCAAAGTTACAAAACTTAAACCAATTGACGGAAGATGGAACAAGATAATATCAAAGTTCAAAAACTGCATATATTGCACTCTTGTTGTTGTTGATGAACAAACTACTCTCAAATGCATACCAATCTCATCAAATAAGAAACTGATTCAAGTTGATGGAGCTATCAAGAAAGCATATGGTAGCGTCCAACTCTCGTTTCCTTGTTTACATTGAAGTCATAGTTCTTCTGTCATACTTCAGCTTGCCGGGTCTTAACTTGCTTGGTTTAGCAAGCCCTGTAGTTAGAGGAAATGACATTGATCGACAAGCTTTACTCCATTTCAAATCAAAGATAATCGGAGATCAACTTAAAGTTATGGAGTCCTGGAATAGTTCCATTCACTTTTGCCACTGGCATGGTGTTACTTGCGGTCGCAGGCATCAAAGAGTCACCAAGTTGGAATTGGAATACCTGAAACTCACAGGATCTTTATCACCATATATAGGAAATTTGAGCTTTCTCAGGGAGTTCAGTCTTGCGGGCAACAACTTCTACAACCAGATTCCTAGAGAAATTGATCGTTTGAGAAGATTGGAAATATTAATACTCATCAATAACTCCATTAGTGGTGAAATTCCTTCCAATTCATCTGGTTGTTTTAAGATCACATAAGTTGAAATAGAAGGCAACCAGTTAACAGGAGAAATACCTACTTTCCTGGGTCTCTTGTCAAACTTCAAATACTTGAGTTTTGCCTACAATAGTTTGAGAGGGAGTATCCCACCATCGTTGGGAAACTTGTCATCTCTCGAGACACTTGCTTTGACAAGAAATTCATTAAGTGGGATTATACGTGAAGCTCTTGAACAACTGACAGATCTTTCATATTTCTCAATAGAGGATAATGCAATATCTGGTACTGTTCCTGTCGCAATGTTCAACCTATCCAATATTATAATCTTTTCCATAGGGGGAAACAAGATTCAAGGTACTCTGCCTTCTGACTTAGCAATTACTATGCCATATGTTAATTTCTTTTCTGTAAGAGAAAACCAAATATCTGGAAAAATCCCTGTTTCAATATCCAACGCCTCAAATCTGAATATACTACAATTTGAGGGTAATAGACTAGATGGAGATGTGCATTCTTTAGAAAAGTTGGATAAACTCTTTGCAATTCTCCTAGATGCAAACCATTTGGGACATGGAGGAGAAGGTGACTTGCACTTTCTTTGCACTTTAGTCAATAATACCAAACTAGAAGTGCTAGTTCTAAGTGAAAATAATTTTGGAGGGGTATTTCCGGAATGCATTAGCAATTTTTCTACCACCCTCTTACATTTAGTAATGGAAGAGAACAAGGGGAAGAATTCCTAATGGCATTCACTACACCAAAACAGGCTTTTAAAAAGCGCCGCAAAAAATGCCGCTAATGACAGCGTCGCTAACTTTAGCGGCGTTTTTAGAAATAAACGCCGCTAAAGGCCATGACCTTTAGTGGCGCTTTTCCAAAAATGCCGCTAAAAATCCTAATCTTTAGCGGCGCTTCTCCAACAAACGCCGCTAAAGACCATGGCCTTTAGCGACGCTTTTACGAGAAACACCGCTATAGATCAGGATCTTTAGCGGCGCTTTTCCCACAAATGCCGCTATAACTAAAGACCTTTAGCAGCGCTTTTACCACAAACGCCGCTATAGAACAAACCTTTAGCGACGCTTCTTGCAAAAACACCACTAAAAACATAACATTTAAAAAAAAATATTTTAATCAAATAATTTTTTTATAATAAATATTATATTATGTTTTATTTGTTAAATTTAAACTTTAAATATACTTTTAAGGATAAATAAAAAAATATTATTTAAATTAATATACTTTTAATCAAATCAATTTTATAGTGAATCGATATTTTTCACCACGTTTATCCTTTTCTGAAGCATTAAATTTCAAGATAGCATCACTCAATCTCGGGCATATTAAATGTTAAATTGGTTTGCTACCATCAAATCTTATCTATAAGATAAAAGTAGCATAATGCTTCTAGAAAATAAACCAAGTGAGAAACTATGGAAGTAATACTGCAGAAATCAATAACAAGGGTTTTAACAAACATGTTCATATATCCAGCTCGCAATTGAATAACATATATCATACATCCAATATTTTAAAGCAGTAAGCAAATCAATGACGAAACAAGGATAGCAGTAAAATATGTAATGCCCACCGGTGACCAAAAGGAGCCCAGAAGTAAGTTGCTTCAAGAAAACAACTCTCTTCCCCATAAACCTTCCAGCCAACAAAATCAACACAGTCCCTGGTGTAATGCTTGCTGTAAACAAATAAAAAACAAGTAAAAACCCAAAAATAAGGAACATTTCTTCAAAAATCTATAAAAAAATTTAAGTGCCTCAATAATGTATGTTTGATGGGAAAATTTATAAACAAATTCCTGCTCTAACTTTGCTACGGTAATCTCGAGAACAACTATGCTATCTAAAAGCTCCTAGGCCTGAAATCCAAGTTTCAAAAATTGAGAAAAGAACATAAAAAAAGAACAGAAATCCCACGGAAGGAGACTGACCTTATCCGGAAGCTTGCCTGGAGAACTAGAAGAAGGTGAACCACAATGTTCAACAGCACTTGCTAGAGCTAAGTGCAAATCGGTCTCTTCCTGCAACTGCTGCTGCAACTTTTTAACCTGTATCACCCAAGTGGTAGCATGTTGCATGAGAATGAGATATAAATCCTGCACAAAGCTGGCTGTTACCGGTAAGAAAAAAAAAGAAAATCAAAACATGTATATCATGATAACGGCATGTCATTCATTAGCAAAACCGTTAATTCTGAACGAGTAAACAATTGTTTCATGTTTTCATATGTCTCCCCTTAAAAGTCTATTGTTATGCCGATGCTTCTTTGCTTTCTAGTAGAATACATCAAATCAACCCTCGATAAGCTTAAGATTTATAAAGACGAGGAGTGAGAGTGATGTAGATTCGTAGACTAAAAACGAGTTCAAAAACCCTTACTTCTTGCAATCTCCATCTTTTGGGGGGGACAAAAACATAAGAAAGGGAAAATTTTCTAGAGAAATTGATTTTCGAACAAATACGCCAAAACAAATAATGAAATAGAATTAGAATCCTCTTACTTCTTGCTCAAGCTGGTATTTATAATTTCACATTTGTTGATTTGTCTCTTGTCCACTCCTTTCATGGGACTTACCATCCTGGTATAACAACATGATTTCAGAATCTAAAACTCTTTTCAACAAACCTAAAAAAATATATCATAAATTCATAATAAAAACCCTTGCTCTCTTAGTAAAATGACTTGCTCCAAACCTTACCACTCTTCAATTGTAAATACCCATTAATAGAACTTCTTCCCCTGCAAAACCATCAACCATACTGCATTCACCATTACAAAACCAGAAAAAAAAAGCAGAAAATGAAAAAGGACAAAAAAAAAGACCCACCAACTGATTGGTAAAATAAAACCCCCATTATAACCATCTCAAAAATGAAAAGCTATTAAACTAAAATATGAGCATGAATTTAATAGTAAAAACAATTGCACATAAAAGAATCATGTAAAACAAACCTTATTGGTGAGAATTCCTTTGATAATCTTGTAAAACACTTCCATTGCATATTTGTTCAACACAAACTCAAATGTTGAATATCCTACCATGGTACGATACAGATTTGCACAAACAGAAGCATAACACATTCATATCAAAACACCAATTTCAATAGGCTATGCCTAATTTCCAATTTTTCATATTTGGAATGCAAAGGCATATATAATTTCAACTTAGATATAGGTATAATAGGGAGTAAATCTATCTAATTCACTAACAGTATAA
This sequence comes from Gossypium hirsutum, assembly GCF_007990345.1. Lineage (NCBI taxonomy): Eukaryota > Viridiplantae > Streptophyta > Magnoliopsida > Malvales > Malvaceae > Gossypium > Gossypium hirsutum. Next base: position 47,035,604 of record NC_053446.1, on the reverse strand, counting down.
GCTATTAAAAAAATAAAGCAAGTAATACATAATTCCACAAATTTTCAAGTAAACTCAACAGAATAAATTGAAACAAATGTATATATATATTATAATCTCGCATTTCCAGATAAGGATTCCCTTGAAGGGGTCTTGGTGTATATCATTGAACCACGCCTTGTAAATGAACTACTTGGTTTCCTCACCTAATCGAACACAAGGTTAGTAAATAAATTAAAATTAACGATTTCTAGTTCATATATTTACCGGCAATAGGGCTAAATCTTCAATTTCTATAACGATTTATATGCAACAAATTAACAAAAATCAATGGTTCAAGTTCATGTATTTACCAATGAAATTTTCAATTTTTATAAAATAAGAGGATGGAAGTCTAACAAATTAAAGTTTCCAATGAAATTCAGACTTACACCATTAAGTAAATAAGAGTTTTAAACTATCGGAGATCAAAACAAATTAGCAAAAACCAACTGTTCAAGTGCATGTATGCACCAAAAACAGGATCAAATTTCCAATTTTTGCAAATTAAGAGGATCAAATTCTAACAAATTAAAGTTGCCAATGAAATTCAAAATTACACCATTAAGTAAATAAGAGTTTTAAATTACCTGAGATCAAAAACCCATTTTGGGTATAAACTTTTGTAACTATTTATTAAATCTGCAACGGCGTTTTGATGCTTTGGTTCAATATTAGCTGAAGCTTCTCTAAGTTCCTGCAATTTTAAAACAACAAAATTTAAAAGAATAAAAAAACAAAAGCTTTTTTCCAGATGGGGATTCAATGAGGCAAAATACTTGTTCATCAACGACGTTGATCTCACTGAGTTTACGAGCAAATTTCTTCTTAGAACTGCCCATTTCTTTTGCTTCATGAAAACTTTATCTGGAATGAATCTGGCAGCCTTGAAATATACTAATGAATGTCTTCTACATAAGAGAAGAATGATCTACTTGCACAACAGAATGCATGAAAATTAAGTTAGATTTAATAGATCTAAGAACAAAAATAGAATAAAACACAAAGGAGTGCATACATGTATGCAAGCATCAAAAGGAATTAATCCACAATGAATAAAACAAAGTTTCTGGACTTGTAAAATAACACCTTACCTTCAATTGACCAATGATACATAGAAGTTTGTGTGACTAGGCCAAGCATTTTTGGGGAAATCCATTTCCAAAATACAACCTAGACAAGAACCCAGGATGGTTTGATAAGCTCATGCAATCAAGTTTACCATCAAGGAAAAACAATAAAGGTCGAGAGCCCAAAATCTAATGGCAGAATGTAATAGAACCATTACAAAGAAAATTTGAGAAAACAAATGAATTTGACCTGTTCAGGCATCTGATGTGACTTCATTTTTGCTTTCATCTCTATGTTAAATATTTGCAAGTGATCTTGAGTTGTTCCCGGCAGTTGAGCTATAAAAAGCAATGTCAAAGATTATAAGTATGCTGCATAGATAAATACAAAATCAAAGGAAACATAATATTAGAGATATTGAATTCCTTCTCCATTAAATTGAAGCAAGTTACAGGAATATATGTACTTCACGACCTCTACTTCAAGCATATATTTCATTTCTTCGCGGACCCAAATTGAAGCAAAATTTTCTATACATATAGACCCGGAAATTTTTGTATCTGTGTCGTAATCTTGTTTAAGGTATTTTATATTACTATGAATTTTGTAATTGAGTCATATTCATGTTATTGTTCAATGTCGTGTCATATTTTATGTTGTGATTAAGTTATTTTTTCATCTAATATTGCCAACTCTCTATATGAAGAAACAAAAAACCACTCAACACTGCTGACAATTGTACCAGGCAAAGTAAACAAGCTGATGTGCAGATGCTGAACCGATCAGCATGCTGATAAAACAGTGGAGCAGAAAAGTGTTAATCACTATAAACACTGTAATTCACAAGCACTATGATGCCATAAGTAGGATTCTTCATTAACAAGTATCGTATCACATTCGTTGCTCATTTTAGAAGATGGAGGAACAATGCGACAGATTCCATATTGTTCTGCTCTTGGTCGTATGCTGGCTATATACTTCAAAGTATCTTCAAACTCCTGGAGAAACAAAATGAAACCAGTTAAGATACTTCAATTCTAAGTAGAACTCTAGATTTTACAAGCAAAAGTAACAAGCATGGCACGAAAAATTAAGAAAATTAAACAACTCAAAATATTGTAAGCAACATTAAGTACCTCGTCTGTTGGGTAGAACACAGGTACATCCTCAATATCTGGCCGACATGCCTCTTCTGGACGCCATCTTGCAGTTACCTGTTTCAACACTTGTTCCACTTCATTATCGGAAACTTTGCTTGCTTGTCCTATTCTCTTGTTCAACTTCATGTAAATTTTTCAGAAGTAACATTTGAAGACAATGGTTAATAAAGTAAAACATCATATCAATTATACATTCTAGAAAGCATAGTCCATCTGCTTTATAGTCACTGAATTACGCAACTCTACAATACAAAATAAACATGAAGTTATCCTACCAAAAAAACCTTAACTATAAGGGACTTCTAAGTCATTTCATGCATTTAAGATGCTGCAGCTATACAATGATAAAACAAACAACTTAACAAGGAAAGAAGAAACTAACTTGATTGAGCTTTCCATGATCGGGTTCATCTTCTGAACTGTTACCATATTGACCATAGTTTATCCAAGGTCGACGCCTCATAGACATTGACCTTGTAATCTTTGAACTTTCATCATTGGCCAACCCAGTTCCCTTTTCAACTAGAATGGCTCTAGTAGAGGCTGAACAACAGATCAAATTATCACGCTCATGTCTTTTAGTATCATGTGCCTCACTCTTTAAGGTAAACAATGCACGAGGCTCGAAACCTGGTGGAACTGATGAAATATCATCATTCTTTTCTTCAAGACAAACTCTCACAAGTTCCATCCCTATCCGTATTACTACACAAGACAATGGATGACAATTCAAAAAACTAAATTTTGTACGAGGAATAGATAACAAATTAATACAAAAGAGACCCACCTTAAAAGCTAGAGCCTAATCTAACAACATAAGAAAACCAGTTTATCAAAATTGTCAAAATTGAACAAATATCAAGTAGCTTTTTCACTCTTTCTTTCCTCTAAGAACTACAATCTCCAAGTAAGGAAATAGAGAACTAGCTACTCATAGCTCCCGTACTTGAAACTTGAAACTTGATGTTGTTGTATTGTAGAGCCTCTACATTAAACCCAATCGCTGCAAAAAGAATAGTTCAAAAAAATGGCGCATCGAAGCTGTCAGTCATTTAGAAAAAAAAAATGAAAACCCAAAACAAGAATGATAAAGAAGAATTGAGAGAGCAGCCGGCAAAGGCAAAGAATGATAAACAGAACCACATTAGCCAAAAAGAAACAAAACCGTAAACTTCTGGAATTTCGCTCCCTGTTACAGCCTTCGATTATGGACGTTGGCTTTAGTCGGAGAAAACAAACTGGGATTCTGATGTTTCGAAAACAACGTCCCTACACGGCAGTGACTTTGTTGTTCTCCGGTTATTGCCAACACCAATATGAACACTAATTAATTACTAAAAACAAAAACAATTTTATTTTCAAGCTGCTGTAACCTACCTTGCCTACCTTTTACATTGCTATTTATCATCTTCATTTTTCTCATTGACCGTCTTTGAATAATTTTTCTTTATTTCTCGATTTGATTCAATGGGGGAAGATGCTTCGGATCCTGTTGTATTTTTGCATGGCGACCTTGATTTGAAAATTATCGAAGCTCGATGTTTGCCAAACATGGATTTAATGGCGGAGCGTCTCCGTCGATGTTTCACGGTGTTCCTCGTGTGCAAAGCCTCGTGTACTAGAGGAAAGAAGAAGAATGATAAAGTTCGGGGTTTTAGGGGGGAAATTTGGGAAAAAATCAGCGCGAATTCTTTCTAAGTAAAATGAATTTTGTGGCGTTTTTATAAAAAACGTCGTTATTGCTTTTTTTGAAAATAACGATGTCGTTTTGCTTTGTTAAAAATTTTTATTTTATTTGTTAAAAATTATTAATTAAGTGATTTTATTTATTTATTAATTTTTTTAAAATCTAATATTTAAATATATCAAATGGTTTAGATTAAAAATTTTTAAATATAAAAGCATTAATTGATTGTATAAAATTTTTCATTTAACAAATCTCAAATAATCCTTAAATCCTAAACCATTTAATATATATAAAGTTTATCGATTATCTCTTAAATAATTTAAACTATAATCATAATTTTAATATATTAAAATTAATATTATATCTTTCACAATTATATAAGAAATTATTTAATATATAAATTAAAAAATACTAATTAATCTAAACCCTAAACCCTTATCCCCTAAACCATAAATCATAAAATATAACTCTAAAATCCTAAACCCCTAACCCCTAAACTTTAAACCCCAACCCTTAAACAATAAACCATAAACCGTAATTCCTAAACCCATAATCTATAAACCTTAAAATAGTAACTCTTAAACTTTAAACCCTAAACCATATACCCTAAACTATAATCATAATTAATTCAATATTTTAAAATTAATACTATCTATCTTACGATTATATAAATTAAAAAACAATCAGTCATGTACCCAGAACACTATAATCATTATTTTAATATATAAATTATTTATAAATAATTTAAACTATAATCATAATTTTAATATATCAATTTAATATTATCTCTTTTACAATTATATAAGAAATTATTTAATATATAAATTAAAAAACTAATTAATCTAAACCCTAAATCTTAAACCCCTAACTCTTAACCCTCAACCCCTAACCCTTAATCCCTAAACCTTAAACCCTAACCCTTAATCTATACCCTTAAACCATAAACCGTAACCCTTAAACCCTAAATCTTAAACCATAAAGTGTAAACCATAACCCCTAAACTCATAATCCATAAACCTTAAAATAGTAACTCCTAAACCTTAAGCTCTAAATCATATACCGTAAACAAAAAACCTTAAACTATAGAGACAATTAATTCAATATTTTAAAATTAATACTATCTCTTTTACGATTATATAAGAAATTATTTAATATGTAAATTAAAAAACACTCAGTAATGTACCCAAAAAACTTTAAAATTATTTTAAATAATAGTATTTTAATTTTTTCATTTTTAACAAATATTTTTCTATTTTTTTATTTCAAATTTATCCATTTTAACAAATATTCAATTAAAAATAAATTAAATTTTAATTAATATAAATAAACAAATTAAATAGTAATTAGACAGATAAATTGTTTTTGTGGCGCTTTCCCAAAAACGCCGCTAAAGACCAGAGCATTAGCGGCGCTTCTCCAAAAACGCCGCTAAAGACCAGAGCATTAGCGGCGCTTTCCCAAAAACGCCGCTAAAGACCAGAGCATTAGCGGCGCTTTTCCAAAAATGCTGCTAAAGACCAGAGCATTAGGGCGCTTCCCCAAAAACGTCGCTAAAGACCAAAGCATTAGCGGCGCTTTTCCAAAAACGCCGCTAAAACCCTGAGCATTAGCGGCGCTTTTTTAAAAAACGCCACTAAAGCCCCGAATGGTCAATCTTTAGCGGCGTTTTATGTAAAGCGCCGCTAATGCTCGATTTTTAGCGGCGTTTTTTACCTAAACGCCACTAAAAATGCCACTAAAAGCCTGTTTTGGTGTAGTGATTGGAAATCTCATCAATTTGAAGGTGCTAGGTATAAGTCAAAATCAACTATCAGGTCCCATTCCTATTGATATTGGGAGGCTTCAAAAGCTAACGATATTTGATGCTCTTATAAATTTTCTTAATGGGACTATTCCTTATTCTATTGGAAACTTAACAATGTTAACCAAACTTGCTTTAGATTTTAACAATCTTCAGGGCAACCTTTCTTCAAGTTTAGGTGAATGCCAAAATTTGCTTGAAATGGGTCTTTCTCATAACAACCTTGGTGGACCAATACCCCCACAAATACTTGGACTCCCATCAATGTCCATTTCACTAGACTTATCGTCAAACAATTTGACTGGTGACCTTCCTGTGGCAGTAGAACAACTAAAACATCTAAGTGAATTCCATGTTTCCCAAAACAGGTTATCTGGTTTACTTCCAAACAAACTTGGTAACTGTGTAAGCCTAGAGAAGTTGTTCTTGGATGGCAACTTGTTTGAAGGGCCCATTCCTTTATCTTTGAGTTCATTGAGAGGTCTTGAGGCACTGGACGTATCTAACAATAATCTTTCAGGTCGGGTTCCGGAATTTCTTGTGAGTTTTAGGGCATTAAAGTATTTAAATATTTCTTTCAATGATTTTGAGGGAGTGATACTAAGTGAACGAGTCTTTAAGAATGCAAGTGCTACATTTGTTGAGGGAAACAATAAGCTTTGTGGAGGCATCCCTGAGTTACACTTGCTAAGATGTAACTCGAAAACATCTTCAAACACTCCCCTTAGATTAATAATTGCAGTTGTTGTTGTGGTTTTAGGAGTGAGTTCGATACCGTTTTTTGTCCTCATCATGAGGTTTAGAAAGAAGAAAGAGCAACAACCGACAACAACTTGTGCAGAAAATTCGCTTCTACAGTTATCATACGTAAGCATCCTAAGGGCAACTAACGGATTCTCCATGTAAAATTTGGTTGGTTCAGGAAGTTTTGACTTTGTATACAAAGGTGTTCTTGAAGAAAATGGAGCATTTATTGCAGTAAGGTGTTTAATCTTCTGAATCGGGGAGCTTCTAGGAGCTTCTTGGCTGAATGTGAGGCCTTGAAGCACATTCGACACCGAAATCTGGTCAAGGTATTAACAGCCATTTCAGGTTTCGATTATCAAGGAAATGATTTTAAAGCCTTGGTTTATGAGTTCATGGAAAATGGAAGCTTAGGGGACTGGCTGCATCGATTTACTGGCATGCATGAATTGGAGACAACGAGAAAATTGAACTTCTTTGAAAGAGTTAATGTGGCCATAGATGTTGCCCATGCACTAGAATATCTGCACCATCATGGCTAAACATTGATCATTCATTGTGATATCAAGCCAAGCAATATTCTACTCGATGAGGAAATGGTTGGTCATATAAGTGACTTCGGCTTAGCAAAAATCTTTTTTGGAGACAAGCTTAACTATTCTACTAATCAGTCAAGCTCCTTTGGGTTAAGAAGAACTATTGGTTATGCTCCACCAGGTCAGTTCACTTGGTTCATTTCTTCCATTATTTAAAAGCAAAACATACAACCTAAAATCAATTTTTTAATATTCTATAGCTTTCTCTGAAATTATTTTTGTATATAATTTGTGATGATTTAATTGCAGAATATGGCATGGGAAGCGAGTTGTCAACAAAAGGTGACGTGTATAGCTATGGTATCCTTTTGTTGGAGATGTTTACCGGAAAAAAGGCCAATCGATGAAAGGTTCAAAGAAGGTTTAAGTATTCGCAACTTTGTTGAGGCAGCTTTGCCTGAACGAATGATCGAGATTATAGATCCCATTTTACTTCAAGAGAGAGTCAGAAGAGGAACAATTGTCGACATTATTCTTAGTGGGAACAACTTGAGAAATGATAGACATTTTTGGTGCTCGACTTCTATACTTGATATAGAACTTGCTTGTTCTTTTGAATCACCAAGTGAGCGTATGGACATGAGTGATGTTGTTATCAAGCTTTGTTCCATTAGGAACAAGCTTTATCCAACTCGATTACGTAGAGAGGGTCAAACTTAAATATGCTGCTCATCAACAGGTAATAATCTCATCTTAATGAACATTTCCCCTACTTTTGAGATAAATACTATGTTCAAACGAGATAAAGAAAGAATAAGAGATTACTTGGTTTTCTTATGTTGTAGGAACCTTAGATGCCATAAGGATGGAGTTGAGAGGCTTAGTTTAGGAAAAGTGCTTCTTTATTAATGTTTTGTATATTCAAATAAGCTAAAAAAGCTAGTAATGAAACATTTGGCTTTTTAGTTTTCAAGTGATAGTTTGGAAAATGAGACTAATAATGTTGTTGAATTTTAAGTCTACAACTGATTGTATGAGTTATGCTATTGGACATGTCAATATTGTGGAAATTAATAGTTTTTTTTTTGTTAGTAGGATTTGAAAGTATGTGATGAATTATTCAACATGGATACATGATTAATTTTAACTCTTTCTTCTTATAATTTTATAAAATAATTTATCAAAAAGATTTTCATCTTAAACCCAGGAATTCTTAAGTGATATTTGATAAATTTAAGATATTATTTTAATTTTTTAAGTCTAAATTGAGATCTCTTTCATCAAAAAAGAAATAAATATAATCTTATAATTAAAAATTATGTGGGTGAAAGGAAAAAAAATATTTAAACTCTATTTATAAATATTCGATCCTTTATTAAAAAAGGTTTTGAAATGATTTTCTCAATTTAGTTGATTTCAAGTTTACCCGTGACACCACCTTAATTAATCATGTTATAAATAAATATACATTTATGTACTTCAATAATAAAATAGATACAAAATTTCTAATATATTAATAGTAAGTTTTTCCCAAGTTCAACCCATCAAGTATGAAATATTAATACGACTTTTTTACTTACAATATTAATATGACTTTAGAAAATACATTTCACTTTTATCCAATCTAATTTCATTCGTAAATACGTTTATTTATAAATTATCAATTTTCAATTGTTTTTCAAGGAATGTTCATTTTCCCTAAATAAATTATCATTTTTTTAAAAAGAATCTTTGTAGAGTTACTATAATAATTCACTACCATATAAATTGAGTAATTAAAATGATTTTTTTTGATAATATAGATTACCCGCGTTTGATTCTAGTCACCCGACTTTTCAGCATTCAATCAAATATGACAATTATATTTTAAATAATTGCCTATTGAATCTTAATTCGATTGGCATAGGTATTGTTATCAATACAGGAGGATATGGATTTGAGTGCGTTGAAACGCATTATCCTCCTATTTATAGGTCGGGGAGGGAATATGAGTAGTTCTAAACATTGTGTCAAAACGAACATATATGATTAGAACTTATAATGAGATTATTAAAAAAAACTATATTTCAAACAATTCTTTAGGTAACTAGAATGAAAACTTGAGCTACTCATGTTAGTCAACAACTCCTATAGTTGACAAAATTTTTGTATAATTTATTAACAATTTTTTCCCTTTTTTTTTAATTCTAACATTTTTTATTTAATATTTTACATATTTAATAATTAAATATAAGACATTTTAAATTTATTTAAATTGAATTTGAGTTAAACGAAAATATAAATTTTTTTATCCAAAATCTGATCCACGAAAGCTACCAAGCAAATTACACAATCAACAGGATTTTCAACTTCAACTTCCCCTAACCCTTCAATGGCTGCGCTACATGCGGGGATAACTTCCTCTAATCAACATTTTGATTTTTGCAAAAAGAATTGGATTCAAATCCAACTCTGTTTATTGTTTTAATCTTATTTGGTATTAACAACAATTTTTTTAATCTTATATCTAAATGATTGCAAATTCTTTTATGTTTGTTATAAAAAATAAATTCTAAATCCAATAATTTTTCTTTTAAATTTCTTAAAAGCTGCGCGATCAAATAAAAATGTATATAGCCATAAGGAAACAGTTGTTTAATTAAATTCTTTTATATAATATTAAAAATTTTATTACATATGCATACGTGGGAAAACCATATATTTAGAATACAGTTGTGTGTTTAGTAATAAATTATGCACACTACACCAAAACAGGCTTTTAGCGGCATTTTCACTATCGTCGCAAAAAATGCCGCTATTGACATTGTTGCTAACTTTTGCGGCGTTTATGAGAAAAAACGCCGCTAAAGATCATGTTCTTTTGCGACGCTTTACCCACAAACGCCGCTAAAGAACATGATCTTTAGCGGCACTTTACCCACAATCACCGCTAATAACCACAAACGCCGCTAAAGGTCATAAAAAATAAAAAAAATAATAAAATATTATAAAAAACCACAAATCGAATTTAGAAATGTATAATTTAATTTGAAGACGTATTAAAATGGAAATTCATGAACAAGATGTATAAGGAATTGTGATCGAGGTACGTTGATACCAATAACATGATCAAAGGACTTAATCATGTAAGGAAAACACATGGTTAGACAGATCTTTTTACATTTTAATACATCATAACCATAATTGGTACAATTTAATACCCTAATTACTACACCAGCTGTAGTTTCCAGTTGAAGAACCTTGATTCCATTGACCTCCTACAGCCAATTTTATAGTTTAGAAATTAGAAATCCACCAGAGACGACATGGTAAGAAAGTGATACAAACCTTCGGGTTTGGAATGATCTCCATCTTGAGTGCATCAGCTTCCACAAGCCTCTTGATAGCATTCAGGTTGACCCACCTGTAACATTGATTATTAGTACTAAGCCAAACAAACAATTCTAACATGTTAAGGCAATATGACTTACAAATTGTTTGTATTGAAAATTTTGAACTTTTCTATAGACTTGAACTCATTGACCTGTTACAAAGAGAGAATCATGTCAGCCTCAACCATAAAGTTTAATTATGCCCCCAATCCAAACATTCATCTAAACGTTGATCTCATTGGAGTTTAATTCACAATATAACTTAAAAAAAAATCTAAACATTCATCTCATTGGAGTTTTTAATTCTTTGATTTGCCTCAAAATCAAACAAACCAATCAAAATGAACGTGCAATACCTAAAAGCATAAGTTCATAAAGCCATAAACCCTACCATATGCTAAAATTTTCTAGTCCCAACATTCATAAAAGTGAAATTAAACAAGCATAGATGTAATGGAGCTTTGGTTAATTATCCCGTTGACTTTCTTTAACGTTTTAAAATTCACTAAAACTAAAGGCACCATGCAAACTAAAGCATTATCTAGTAAAGAGAAACAAATGTAAAACAAGTGGTCTCCAATCAATGTATATATATATATATTTAAAAACACCCAAAAATTAAGTAGTAATTATAAAGACAATAAATAAAAATCAATACCCACAATTAAAACATAAAATGCCAAACATCAAAGAGACTAAGGACAATATATATATACTTATACAGTATATAATAACTCTCCAAACACATGAAAAACTTAAAAAAACTTAAAAAAAAAAGAAAAAAGAAAAATATATATACCTATATCGGATAGTATGCATATCCACACAGATACATGAGTACAAGTAAACAATACACACTAAAAATATTAGAAAATAACATCAGTGATTAAGGACATTAATAGTAACATTAATAGTAACATCATGGCTAGCTAGACTCTGCGCTTATTTGAATGTGCAAGCTGTGCGACACCCTTTCATGCCCAATTGCTATAATACCAAAGATATACTTCCAGATAATGTATTTTTATGGAACTGTTTGGTTTTATTTTCAAGATAGCACCAAAGTATCTAATTAAAGTAGATGAATCAATGCAAAGAAATAATTAATATGAACCACAAAAAATCAAAATATAGTGTACTGTATAGGCATGAACATATCAAAGTGTTAATTCTTGAGCACATTAAGGTGAAATGACATCAGCATTGACCACAAAAGATAAAAGAAAGAAAGAAGCATATGCACAAAGTCACAGGGATAAAGAATGAGTAGGATGTTGGCAAAAAGAAAGTAATCAACAATCAAAAAAGCCACACCTTGATTATAATTGGTTTTCCATCTTTCATTGCATTTTTTAGATCCCCATCCCACCCTAGGAAATAAGCAGCACAAAAAAAAAATCAATAGTGAATATACCTTTACAAAAAAATACAAATAAAACATATAAGAAGCTATTTGGGTCTTATATGTCTCTAGGCAATTCCTGCTTTTACATTTATAAGGAAAGAACAAAATTTCATCATAGCTAATTGGATATTTTAAAAACTACCTTTACGAACTATCCTGCATTCTCGACAAAATTCTATAATCAACTCCTCGGAGGAACTAAAATCCCGTTCCCGTACAGGAGTGGATGCCAATGGTGCACTGAAACAAATAAAATAAGTAAGCATTTTTAAATATATCCATTTGGTATGGATGAGATCTTAGCCATTTGGGGTTATAGAGTTCGGTCTCCAGACATGGTTGATTTAGCAGCAAAAATCAATAGAAGGTACCATCTTAGCAGCAAAAACCAATAGAAGGTACCATCTTAGCTGCAAAAACCAATTAAAATCCAAAACCTAAATTCATGATTTTTTTGAATTTCTTTTTTGAGATTTTATACTACTCTTACGAACCCCAAAACCTAAATTCATGATTTCTGTCATTCAAATCTTGAGAAACATAGTCCCATAAAAATCCAATTAAAATCGAATTCATTACCTGGAAATGTAATCATCATAAACTTGTAACAACTTTTGTTTATCAATTAATAAAATAAAACCTAAATTACACATAAATATTTCATACTAAAAAAAACAAGAACATGATTTTCATCGACACCAATAGAAAAGAAATGAAAGCATAACATTTACTCCAAACTGTCTTCACCAACAACATAATATTTACTCCAAACCAATGAAAGCATTCCCAATATAAAAGAAGTGAAAGCATTACAGTACCTTCGCGACGATGAAGAAAAATGAAACGATCGAAAACCCTATACACAGAGAAGATGATTTCAAGACATTTCAGGGTCATTAACAAATAACAAACAAAAAAATTAACAAAGACAAGAAAACCCAATGTTTAAATGCGCAGAATTGGGAAATTGAACCTTAAATACTAATTCCCCCAACGACAGAATCCGAATGTCTGGCCACCTTCTCTGTCTTCTCTGTGTGGGTTCTGTAAGTTTGCAAGAAATCGAAACAATGAAGCTTTTCCTTATAAACCAAAACACCGAAACACTGAAGCTTTTTAATTGAAGAATCGCATGTAAGAAATCGCAGATAGAAAAAAGAATTAGGGATTTCGACAAATAAGGGATTTGGGGCTAGGAGCGGGGATATAGTCCAAAACTGATTATATGTTTCAAACGACACCGTTTTCTATTTCAATTTTTGCGGCGCTTACAGGGAAACGCCACTAATTTTACAACTTTTACAGCGTATGGAGATAAAACGCCACTAATATTTAATTCGTCAATGAAACGGCGTCGTTTTATTCAATTTTTATTATATTTTTTGCGGCGTTTATTGACAAAATGCCACTAATTATTCACTTTTTAAATATATATTAATAAGTTTATAAGTTTTATTAATATTATTTAAATAATATTATTTAAAAATATGATATTTTTAATTGTTAAAATTTAATAAATTTTATAAATCTTAGAGAGTGTATAATTTAAATATTATCAACATTCAAATTTATAAATTATTAATATTATTCAAATAATGTATTTCAATTTTAAATTTATGCTCTATTTTTAAGTTAATAAACGAATGTAAATAACACAATTAATTTGTTTCATCATAACATATATGCCACGACGAGTCAATAAACTAAGCATTCGTGTCACTTAGAACCCTAATAACATAATAAGAAGTAAAAAAAAAGTATTTGTAATTTTTTTGAATTTGGTATCACAAAAGTAATTAAACCCTAAAATCCATAACACTAAACCCTAAACCCTAAATCCAAAACCCAAAATCATACATTGTAAACCTTAAATCATTAACACTAAACCATAAACCATAAACATCAAGCCCTAAAACACTAAACTTCTATATCTTATAAGCCGTAAACACTAACCTGATCTTAACATTAAAACATAAACCCTAAATCTTAAATCCCAAACCCCAAACCCTAAACCTACACCATAAACCCTAAACTCAAAACTCTAATCATAAAATAATAAACATTATATCATGAACCCTAAAACCCTAAACCGTATATGATAAACCTAAAATACTAATCCCTAATTTAACCCTAAAATATAATTTTTTCGGTGTTAATACCACTAAACCTCATGAAATGTGATGCCGTTTTATCAAACTTTCCACCATTAGCGGCGCTTTTTCAAAAACGCTGCTAAAGTCCAGAGCAATATCGGCGCTCTCGTTAAAAACGCTGCTAATGCCCAGAGTATTAGCGGTGCTTCCTAAAAAATGGCGCTAAAGCCCAAAGCAATAGCGACGCTTTCTAAAAAATGCCGCTAAAGCCCAAAGAATTAGCGGCGCTTTCTAAAAAACACCGCTAAAGCCCAAATCATTAGCGGCGCTTATTCAAAAACGCCGCTAAAGCCCAACGGCGCTTCTTCAAAAACGCAGCTAAAGCCCAGATCATTAGTGGCGCTTTTTGAAAAATGCCGCTAAAGTCCCTAAAGCCTCAGTAAACGGCGCCGTTGGGCTTGGGTTTTTTGCGGCGCTTCCTTATAAACGCCGCTAATGCTCTATTTTTAGCGGCGTTTCTCAAAAAGTGCTGCTAATTCTTTATTTTAGCGGAGTTTTCCTTAATGTGCCGCTAATGCTCGATTTTTAGCTGCGTTTGTTGTCCAAACGCCGCTAAAAATGCCGCTAAAAGCCTGTTTTGGTGTAGTGGCATATTAAAATAAAAACATATGAAAAATATTAAAATAGAGCTTTTGTTGTGTTGTAAATTTAAGGTTTTACTAATTTGATTGATGTAGGTTTAAATCTTGACATATGTATATTTTTATTAATTTTTGTTAAAATCAAAAGACTAAAGTGCAATCGAATAACTTAACTTATTTTAATTACAGAAAGATATTCTTGTAATTTCCCTAGTTAAGTTGGTGTTTGGTTGACTCGTGACACCAACTAAAAGATTTTATTAATAGTACACATAGATAGATGTACAACTTATAAAGATAATAAATTGTACATATTAAAATGAAACCGTATCAAAAACATCAAAATGAAACTTTGGTTAGGTGGTAAATTTGCTAAGAAAAATACTTTATGTTAAAATTTAATTTTTTAAAATTAATATAAGAATTATTATTGGTGTAACTTTGGTTAATAAAATTTAATTTTTTAAAATTAATATAAGAATTATTATTGGTGTAACTTTGGTTAAGTGGTAAATTGGCTAAGAAAAATATTTTATGTTAAAATTTAATTTTTTTAAATTAATATAAGAATTATTATTGGTGTAGTGGTATCTACTTTACTTATAAACCTATTAAAAACAAATTCAATCTCTAGTCATGTCAATTTTTTTAAAACTATATAAAAGTATAAAAAGACAAAAAAGCAATCAAAATAATAATAGTAGCCATTAATAAAATGGTATATTAGTCATTTCCTAATTAAGTTGGTATCTAATTAACCCGGGACACCAACTCAGTTAGGAGTTTTATCAATAGTATATATTAATTTAAAAATTATTTATTAATCTATCTATGGTATAATAAAAGGCTGCTTGAATTTTTATCACTAAGGTGTTGCTTGGTAAAGTAAAAATTAAGTATGGAAAAATTAAGTGCTAGAAAAATTAAGCAATGAAAAGTTAAGTATTGAATTTGAATTATGAAATCAGTTTGGTATGCTATTTAAAATTAAGCACTAAATATAATTAAATTGTTTGATAATTTTAAATTTTAAATTATGGAAGTTTTTATTTTACATTTTAAACATTTAATATTATTTTAAACAAAATTGAATTATTAAATAACATTTTATACATATTAAAAATTTGGAATAAAGTATATTCTTAATAAATATATATTTTTGAATGATATTATTAATAAATATAAATATTATAAATCTAAAATGTAACACCCTAAACCCAACCTAGATGGGAAGACCAAGTCTAGAACATTACATGAACTTACCATAACACAATCATACTTATAGCAAGTTTTTTTTTCAATCCATAGTTAAGTCATAAAATCATTCGTTATTTGAAACATAGTTAAATCTTTGAAGCTTAAATGCGAAATCCAAGACATAAATTCACACACACATATCTATATAATAAGCTCGATAGATGATCAAGTCCCTCATCTGTTGGCTGCTTAGTCTCGGGAGTTCCCTGAAATTCATTCAAAACAGTTAGTGTGTTACAGCCTAGAATATAGCATAAACAAATTAGCCTATGTATAATAGCTTAAATATTATTGAGCGTTAAAATAGAAACTCAGTCTTGTCAGTCAGATTAATAACTCAAGACAGTTTCGGACGCAAAACAGTCTTGATACATAGCAGACCAGTTACAGATGCAAGTGTAATACAAATTTAGTAGTAGATGCAGATGTAATATGGACAGAAATACAGATGCAATTTCTTATCCCAATCGCTACACATCATCTCCATCCACCCTACACACCAATAGGTATATAATACCCATCCATCCCTACACACCTCATAGTGCCGGTATGACATGTTACAGTGTTTAGAGTCTCACTGCTAGATCAGACATAATTATGGGTGGTTTGACCATCAAATCAGTATAGAACACTTCCTTCAATTCATAACTTCCGCCCCATGCAGATGCAGAACAGATGACAGATATATATAATTTAGATGTAGATATGATCACACACTTCCAGTATAACAGAATATCGATATCATTAATTTCTAATTCATATCGATATCTAGAGTCACTAATATTTACGATAAAATAGATCATTCAATTCAGTTCAGTTCATACACATCCTGCGGACGACTTACATTCGCCTTGTACATTAACTACAACGTTATCAGAATTTCAGTTCTCAGGCTCACACACTTGTGTGCCTCTACACAGCCTGGCACACAATCGTGTGGCTTGCCTGTGTGACCCAAATCTGAAGTTAGTGAGTTACATGGCCTAGACACACACCTGTGTGGCTTGCCCGTGTAACCTAAATCCAAAGTCAATGAGTTATACAGCCTGGACACATACCCGTGTGGCTTGCCCGTATGACCCAAATCCAAATTCGTTAAGTTACATAGCTTGGACACACGCCCGTGTGTTAACCCATGTGACCCCTGCACCTTATTTTCCAACACATGGTCTAACACATACCCATATGGCTTTCCCGTGTGACCCAAATCCGAAGCCAGGGAGTTACACGGTCCACCACACAGCCTCTCTCACTGTCGTGTGGCTCACATGGCCTATAGACACGCCTGTATGGTAGCCCATATACCGTCAATAGTCCCATTTCTGATAAAGAAAACACAAAAAGAAAGAGGTTTTGTTGATACCCACTTGTTACACGACTTTGTATAAGCACCCAAATGCAAATTCCAAGCCTAAAATAAGTTCCAAGCGTCCCATTCAATAAAACATTCGCAAAACGGATGGAAGTCTACTTGTCGCAGATTCCCCATAGACGTTCGATTCCTAAGTAAGGCGAGAAGCGTTAGGCGTCTCTTGAGTCTCACTTAGCGCATCGAAACACAACGAACAACAAGATTATCACACACCTCGAAATTTTGAAGAATTTTCCCAATTCACACATAAATGGAAATAACTGACCTAATTACCTTAAAACGTACCGGAGTAAGCAATATCGCAACCCAACATAGCAATTACGCAAGACGAACAGAACTAAAGAAGTTTTTGAAGAATTATAAACTAAACTAAAGAAAAAAAGGGAAAAAAAAGAAACGTCTAAAATATCAGTAGAGGGAAGAAGCCATTTAAAAATTTAAATCAATTTTATGGAAAAGTGCAAAAACATAAATCCTTGTTGCATACGCAAGGACTAGAACACAAAATTTAAGAATAGACAGATGCTTAACCAGTGAACCAGTAGGCTTATTCTTGACACAAAAGATATATAATTAAACTTAAACAAGGAATCCTAAACCAATGGTTCAAATAAAAAAATTAACAAAATTCTAAAATTTATACGACTCAAACCTTAGATCTTAAGTGAGCCAACAGAACATACAACCACAGAAATAAACACATATTCATCAACACAACTTAATAAGAAAAACTCAAATTTTGAGGCGTTACAACTCTCTCCCCCTAAAAGAACATTTCGACCTCGAATTTTTACCTGATTCAAACAGATGCGAATATTGCTGGCATATCGAATCTTCAGGTTCCCAGGTGGCTTCCTCGGTACCATGATTCCACCATAAAACCTTAACCCAAAGTACAGTATTCCTTCACAAGAATTTAACGTCCTGCTCTAGAATCTGAATAGGTTCCTCATCGAATGTTAGATTAGGTCTCACTTCAATTTCCTCTACAGACACTATGTGAGAAGGATCGGACCGATATTTCTGTAATAGTGAAACATGAAACACGTCATGGATCCGATCAAGTTCAGGTGGCAACTCAAGCTGATAAGTAACCGGTCCCACCCGTTTTAGAATACAGTAAGGTTCGATGAATCTCAGTCTTAACTTGTCCTTACGTTCAAATCGGAGGACCTTTTTCAACAGTAATACTTTTAGAAACACCTGATCACCAACAGAGTACTCAATATCCTTTCTTTTTAAGTCAGCATAGGACTTTTGTCAGTCTGAAGCAGCTTTGAAATTATCCCGGATCAGTTTAATCGTATTCTCAGTTTCAGATACTAACACAGGACCTAAAACCCATCGTTCGCCTAACTCGGTCTAACACAAGGGAGTACGACACTTACGGCTATACAGAGCCTTGTAAGGTGCCATCTAAATGTTAGAATGGTAACTGTTGTTATACGTAATTTCTGCTAACGGTAGGTGATCCTCCCAACTGCCCCTAAGGTTAATCACACAATTCCCATGCACATCCTCTAAAATCTGAATAACTGGCTCAAACTTTTTGTTGGATTGAGGATGATATGTAGTACTGAAATCCAGTCGAGTACCTAAAGCCTCATGCAATTTCTTCAAGAATCAGAAGGTGAAGCGCGAATTCCTATCCGAGACAATCGAAACTAGGACTTCATGTAACATCACAATCCTAGACATGTACAGTTTAGCTAACTTCTATAGTGAATAATCGGTTCTGATTGGAAGGAAATTGGCAAACTTGGTCAGTTTATCAACGATGACCCACACCAAATCTTTCTTAGTGGATGTCAGAGGTAACCCGCTAACAAAATTCATTGTCACACACTCTCACTACTATAGGGGAATCTTAACCAACTGAAGGAACCTTGAAGGTAATTGATGTTCAGCTTTAACCTTCTGACACGTCAAATAGTGAGAAATGAAAGTAGTCACTTCTTATTTCAAACCAAGACACCAGTGCAGTTCTTGAATATTATGGTACATTTTATTCCCACCAGTATACATAGTGTAAGGGCTGCTATGTGCTTTCTGCAGGATTGACTGTCGTAATTCATGGTCCTTAGGCACACAAACCCGACCTCTGAAGCATAGAACCCCATCACTGTTCAAACCAAATTCAAAAGCTTCACCAAACTCAACTTAATGTAAACGTTGAATTAAAGACTCATTATCTTATTGTTTAGCTCGGATCTAATCAACCCAAATGGGCTTAAATTATAATTCAGCCAATAGACTCCCGTCATCAAACAAACTTAATCGAGTGAACATCGCTCGGAAATCAGACATCATTAGATGGCTAAGAGCGTCAGCCACCATATTGGCCTTACCAGGATGATACTCTATAGTATAGTCGTAGTCTTTAAGTAGTTCAACCCATCTACGCTATCTAAGATTCAACTCATTCTGAGTTAATAAGTACTTAAGACTCTTGCGATCGGTGTAGATGATACACCTCTCACTGTACAAATAATGTATCTAGATCTTTAAAATAAACACGATCGTAGCCAGTTCGAGATCACGAGTAGGATAGTTACCCTCATGCGACTTAAGCTGATGGGACATATAAGCCATTACCTTGTCATCTTGCATCAGAATACACTCTGAGCTGACGTGCGATGCATCACTATAGACTACAAAATCTTTACCCGGTTAAGGTTGAATTAGAACAGGAGCTTGTGTCAGAACAGACTTGAGCTTTTCAAAGCTCAACTGCTTCTCTTCAGACCACCTGAACACTGTGTTCTTACGCAGTAATTTAGTCAGAGTAGACACAATTAGGGAGAATCCCTTAACAAAACTCTGGTAGCAACCCGCTAACTCGAGGAAACTCGAAGGTTTAGATATATTTTTTGGCTGTTTCCACTTAACTATAACCTCAATTTTTTTGGGGTTAACTCGAATTCCCCCGATGGTCTCAACATACTCCAGAAAGGAAACCTCATTCAACTAGAACTCACACTTACTAAACTTAGCATACAGCTGTTTTTCATGAAGCATCTGTAATATGACACAAAGATACTCGTCGTGCTCAGCTTCAGTCTTTGAGTAGATCAAAATATCATCGATGAACACTATAGTAAATCAATCCAAATATAGTTGAAATACTCGATTCATCAGGTTTATAAATGCAGTAGGAGCACTCGTTAAACTGAAAGGCACAACTAGGAACTTGTAATGTCCGTAACGAGTCTTGAAGGCTATCTTGAACACATCCGTCTCCTTAAATTTGAGTTGATGATAACAAAAACTGAGATCGATCTTGGAAAACATAGAAACTCCATGGAGTTGATCAAATAAATTTATTTTTTCTCAAAAGTAGATACTTGTTCTTGACTATTAACTTATTCAGTTGACGATAATCAATACACATTCTCATCATTCCATTTTTCTTTTTGACAAACAGTATCAGTGCTCCCCACGTAGACACACTCGGTCTAATGAATCCTCGATCGAGAAGCTCTTGAAGTTAAGCTTTTAGCTTAGCAAACTCTTTCAGTGCCATGCGATAGGGTGTAATCGACACTGGAGCTATTCTAGGTATCAAATCGATACATAACTCAACTTATCGGTTCGGTGGTACACTTGATAACTCGTTAGGAAAGACATCAAAAAGTATTGAACCGTCTGAATGTCGTTAACAGATACCTTAACTGAAGCAAAGTTAGAGATGAAGGCAAGATAGGCTTTACAGCCTTTTCGGACTAATTTCTCGGATACAAAGGTGGATATTACATTGGATAGATAATCTCGCAGTTTCCTTAACATCACTATTTTGCAGTTCTCTTCCGTTCTCAAAGTAACTCTCTTAGAAGCATAATCGAGACTGACTCGATGTTCAACGAGTCAATCTATTCCCAGAATCAGGTTAAATTCCCCAAAAGGTAGTTCTATCAAATCGGTTGGAAACACAACCCCCTAAACCTCTAACGGTACTCGTCGGTAAACCTTGTCAACCTAGACGAACTGACCTAGAGGACTAACCACAGAAATCTTGCTAGCAGTATATTTAGTAGAGATGTTCAGTTTCACAGATACAGTACAAGTTATGTAAGAATAAGTAGAATCTATATCAATTAAAGCAAAATAGTGTATAGAGTAAATGAAGAATGTACCCGTAATAACATTGATGTTGTCCTTGTCCTCACGGCGTTCTGTCCGGTGCTCCCTGACCCCTACCAGAGCTGTTACCACCCCTACTAGTACCCCGACCTCTAGGGGGTTGTAGAGTTTGTTTTGGAGGTTGAACAGTACTCACAGCCATAATTGGTACCAGAGCTGACACCTGATCAAGTCAGCGAGGGCAATCTCGAACCCAGTGTTCTATCGACCCACAACAGAAACAAGCTCCAAATTTCCTCCAGCACTCGTTCAGATGGTGTCTCCTGCAATTAGTACAATGTAAAATCACATTAGAATACTAACGCCTAGTTCCTAGGTGGTTCGTCTACCCTAGCCCGTTTCTTGGGGCACTGAACAGAACCAAAAAGACCTGAATCTTTCCTCACCTTACTCTGTGCTCTCTCTCGGTTTTTCCTTTCATGTTTAGTGCACTTGACTTCCTCCACTATTTTGGCCTTATCAATTAAAACCGCAAACACTCACTCCCTCTAAGGAGCTACCAGAACATGCAGGTCATAACGCAGTCTGTCCTCAAACTGTACGCATTTATCATTTTCAGTCGCGACTAGTGTTCGAACATACCTGTTCAATCTCAAAAACTAGGCCTTGTACTTAGCTACAAACCTCTCCTTCTGAATTAGATTCATAAACTCGTGTTTGTGAGCCTTAATGTAGCTGCCCCCTAAGTACTTACCTTGAAAAATGCTCTTAAAGTAATCCCAAGTAATCAGTTCAGATTGGGTACCCTGCTCGATTGTCAGCCACCACTGGTAAGCCTCATCTCAGAGAAGAGATACTACACCTCTCAATCATTGTATAGGTGTATAGTCGTTCATGATACACTCGATAGCCTCGAGCCAATACTCAGACACGGTAGGAGTGACTCCAATAATGCCTCTGAACAATTTGACGCTGTTCGATCGGAACCATTTAGTAACCGACCCCTGAACTCCAGGTCTAGTATGGGTCTCAACGACCCTCTCCAATACTCATAACATCACATAGGACATAGGATCGTCTCCATCTAGCATAGTTTGAGACTCTGTCTCCGCAGTAGGAGTACCAACAGTCTCACTAATCTCTAAAACGGGTATGCTGTCCATAGAGGATGACCCAACTTCAGCTCTCCCACGATGTCCTTGGCGCCCACGTGACCCTTATTCATGACTTTATCATGAGCTCATACCTTTTAGTGTCTACAATGTCAGAAGCGCACATATCAATTCAATATTGCCATATCAATTTATTTCAGAATTAACCAATAAAAATTAGTTATCACTGTACAATATACACACATCATATCAGAAAGGATACTTACAAGCACGACGTCAAAGATTCGGTCCTTTATTAAACCAATTATTTATCCTATACAAATTTATTTTATTTAAAACACTTTCTTTTAAAAAATAGAGGCCCAATTACATAGCCCGGGTGTTGTAAACCTGACTCTAATACCACTAAATGTAACACCCTAAACCCAGCCTAGACGAGAAGACCAAGTCTAGAATGTCACATTTACTTACCAGAACACAGTCATACTTAGAGCGAGTTTTTTTTCAATCCATAGTTAAGTAATAAAATCATTCGTTATCTGAAACATAGTTAAACCTTTGAGCTTAAATACGAAATCCAATAAATAAATTCACACACATACACAAATCTATATAATAAGTCTGGTAGATGACCGAGTCTATCATCCGTCGTCCGTTTAGTCTTGGGAGTTCCTTGAAATTCATTCAAAATAGTTAGTGTGTTGCAGCTTAGAATATAGCATAAACAAATTATCCTATGTATAATAGCTCAGATATTATTGAGCGTTCAAATAGCAACTTAGTCTTGTTAGTCAGATTAATAACTCTAGACAGTTTCAGACACAAAACAGTATTGATACGTAGCAGACCAGTTACAGATGCAATTGCAATACAAATTTAGTAGCAAATATAGATGTAATACAGATACAAATACAAATGCAATTTCCTACCCCAACCACTACACACCATCTCCATCCACCCTACATACCAATAGGTATATAATCCCATCCATCCCTACACTCCTCATAATGTCGATATGACACATTGTAGTATTTATAGTCTCACTACCAGATCAGACATAATTATGGGTTGTTTGACCATCAAATCAATATAGAACACTTCCTTCAATTCATAACTCCTGTCCCATGCAGATGCAGATATATATAATTCAAATGTAGATACAATCACAAACTTCTAGTATAATAGAGTGTCGATATCATTAATATCTAACTCATACCGATATTTAGAGTCACTAATATTCACGATAAAATAGAACATCCAATTCATTTTAGTTTATACATATCTTGCGGACGGCTTACATTCGCCTCGCACATCAAATATAACGTTAACAGAATTTCAATTCCCAGGCTCATACACACGTGTGGCTTGCCTGTGTGACCCAAACTCGAAGTCAGTAAGTTACATGGCCTGGACACACGCCCGTCTGTTAGCCTGTATGACCCCTGTACCTTATTTTCCAACACACGGTTTAACACACGTCCGTGTCGCTTGCCTGCGTGACCAAATTTCAAAGTTAAAAAGTTACACGGTCCACCACATGGCCTTTCTCATAGCTGTGTGGCTCACATGGCCTGCACATATGCCTATGTGGCAGCCCGTGTGTTGTCAATAATCCCATTTTTGACTAGGAAAATACAGAAAAGAAAAGGGTTTCGATACCCACCTGTTACACAATGCAGTAGAAGCACCCATATGCAAATTCCAAGTATAAAACAAGTTCCAAACGTCCCATTCAATAAAACATTCAAAACACGCAAGTAACAACAATATATTTTCGTCGAAACCTTTGACTCACTATACGAAATAGATGGAAGTCTACTTACCGCGGATTCCCCGTACACATGCAGTTCCTAAGTAAAACGAGAAGCATTAGGTGTCTCTTGAGTCTCACCTAGCGCATCGAAGCATAACGAACAACAAGATTATCGCACACCTCGAGATTTTGAAAAATTTTTCCAATTCGCACAATATCACTTTAAAATGGAAATAACCAACCCAATTACCTTAAAATGTACACAACCCAATGTAGCAATTACACAAGATGGACGGAACTAAAGAAAGTTTTTGAAGAATTCTAAACTAAACTAAAGAAAAAAAATGGGAAGAAACAAAAGGATTGTTTAAAAAATCAGTAGAGGGAAGAAGCCATTTAAAAATTCAAATCAGTTTTATGAAAAGTGCAAAAACATAAATCCTTGTTGCATACATAGGGACTCAAACACGGAATCGGAGAATAGGCAGATACTTAACAAGTGAACCGGTAGGCTCATTCTTTACACAAAAGGCACGAAATTAAACTTAAACAAGGAATCCTAAACCAAGGGTTCAAATAAAGAAATTAATAAAATTCAAAAATTTATGCGACTCAAACCTCAATTCTCAAGTGAGCCAACAGAACACACAACCACAAAGCAAACACATATTCATCGACACAACTTAATAATAATAACTCAAATTTTGGGGCGTTACATAAAAAATAAATATTAAATCAAGAATAATATGATATTTGAATTTAATATCTTAAACAAAGTAATTAATTTAAATGATCATACAATTGATAAGATACTCTTCAAAGTAGTTAAAAGATAATATAATCTATAAAATAAATAAACCAACTTAACTTATTAGTTAATAAGTAACTTTTATCTCTTTATTATTTTCAACATTTTTTATTAAAAAATCTAGTAAATAGTTTTTACTTTTAATTATGTAACGTATTTAAAAAATTAAATTATTGAAAATATAAATTGATGGTTGTCGATTCCAACAATATAAACCTACGCCTAATTTGCAATTTAAGTAATACAGGGAGTAGGGTCGATCCCTCAGAGACTTGGTTTACTGAAATTTGTTTCTCTTTCTCGACTAGATTCGTGTCTGGGCAGTTGTCATGCCCAAGAAATTTGGGGGGAGGATAAAATTGAAAACCTGGAACTTGAAATAACCAAGGGAAAAAATGCGTGAAAAGTAAAAGCTAAAAATAAAATAATAAAAACAATTAAATAAATCTGAAGAAAAATTAATTAAGCAAAGCTCAGCTTTAGGCACGGGTTTTTCGTCTTTGAGCCGATCCTCGAAATTAGATGAACTCCTCTTTTCCAATGAGCTAGTTATAGCTACCAAGGACGCCTCGGACACCAATTCTTTCTTGTGTAATTAGTTATGGAACGTCCAATAACTAACCCTTACAGATCGAACAACCTATGAAACGTTCATGATTTAGAACTCCAGCAGCTTTGCGTTCTAGAAGAGCCTAGCTCGAACCAATGCCCTCAACCGTGTGGGACATTTAAGTCCAGTTACTACTTCCCTTGACGGAACCAAACATCAATCCCCACTTGGTACGCCAATGTGTTCACGAAAAGCCGACAATCAATCCTTTCGAAATTCTAACTGTATGTCTAACCACACTAGCTCAAATGACGTCGTTTTTGACTTAGTGTTAATTTGACTTTGTGAGTTGACGAAGTCATACTCTTAATCCGGAGAAATAATAAATACTAAAAATCAGGAGTTAAATTTCTCGGGTTCGTAACTCACGGGTCTTTGATGGGGTTAACACCGGCCTAAAGCTAAAAGGAGTTTAGTTGGCTAAAGTTTGAGGCATGTTGGAGTTGGGCATATTTGGAGAGGGTTGAATAAAAGAAATGAAAGAAGATGAATGTCGGTGACGCAAGGTTTGGGTGCAGTATTTCTAAAGCTAAAAACTAAATAATGAAAGAGAAAATAAGGAACTAGTGCTAGCAAATAAAGAAGAAAGGAAATATTATATTTCAAAAGATGAAAGCTTGATTAAAAACTTGATGGAAACTTGCTTAAAAACTTGATAAAAAACACTTGATGAAAGACTTGATGAAAAGCTTAAAAAGAACTTGATGCAAAACTTAATAAAAAAATTTGGTAATTAAAAACTTGATTAATGACTTGATGCAAGACTTGATGAATAAATGAACATAGTAGCCCCCTATTTATACTAGTGGCTTTGCCAAATTAAGAGCCATTAGCCATAGAAAATCAAGGAAAAATATTCCCATGATATCAAAGATGCCTACATAATCTCCCACTAAGTCAAAATAAAGTTTCAGCTAATTACATCTTAGAAAAATTCTATTTTCGCCCGCCTTCTTTGCTCTTTTCTTTAATCTAGCCCAATTGCTTCTTCTTTTTCTCTTTCGACCCCAAATTGCATCCCTATATAAAATTCAATATAAAATGGAGAAAATCAGTGGTGTATTCTCATAAATTGACCAATTAAATTACATAAAATATGTACTTTTTGCATTTAATCAAATCCCCCTACTTAGTTCATGCTAGTCCTCGAGCATTCTGTATGTATCTGCAAAAGGAAAAATTTCCTCCATAATAGGACTTGACCCCCCATGGTTTGCACAATTTAACAATTTAGTCTTTACATATTATCATCTCAAATAACCTAGCCTAAGAAATAAGGAGGACCTACCCCTCATTTTATTATTTTTGTATTTAGGACATTTTTAAATTTTTTTACGCGAGACATGATGACAACCTAAGCACCTTGTTCTGGTTACTTGATTCAGATGTCTCTAAGCAGGATATTTCACCCTGCTCGTGATAGCTTGTTAGTGGAGTGAGTGCAAGAAATTAGATAGCCACACGAACCTTTTTACGCGAGATGTGATGACAACCCAAGCACCATATTCCGGTTACTCGGCCCGATGTACAACCCAATTTTTCACTCTTAACATTCGTATCAGAGGAGTATTATTATTTATTCATTTATTATTTTTTCTCTTTTTTTTAAGAAGAAAGGCAGAAAATTGACATGTGACATAAGGTAGGCAGTTAAGCAAACTCATAATTCGTAAAAATTTCTTACCCAGTAAGTCTAGGTTATTGAAAAGTTTTATGTGTAAAGAACTAAATAGCTAATAGGTCAAACCATAAGTGTACCATCCCAATTTATCAAAAGAAAAATTTTACCTTACACGAAAAACATGCAAAAACAGTGACAACAGATAAGCAAATTAGAACCAATTTTTGTTTCCCTCCCCCTACTTATTTTACATTGTCCCAATGTAATTTGAATTATTTAAAGGATAAAAAGTAAAAGTAAGTAGGGAAAGGAAAAATTAACTCCCCATCTATTTTAACGTCGTGGAGGGTGGTCTCATAGGTGGGTGAGAACGTCTGTTACTAAGGTGCGTGATGATTCGAGTCCTTCCTCCATTCGGGTCAACTGAGATTTGACGAAAGTTGGAGGCTCCGTTCCATGCTGGTGTCTTCATCGAAACACTCTATGCGACTGATCCGTTCTCATACCTGGAGGAACAAAATAAAAAGAAGAAGGGGTACCGGCAAGTAACCCCATAGAATCCAAGCGGTACGTATCTAAAGAGTCCGTTTTGTATACCAAATTCAAAAAACCTAAAATTGATAGCTGATGGATTCAAATTGGAGGCTAAACGTGTAATGTAAATGCCCAAAATTAGTGGTCGATTCAACCGCAAAACATGGTGAAACTGTATAGCAAACCTATAGCCTAAATTTACCTTCTTTCCCGAATGCATGCACCATAGAAAAAATAATTTAGTCCTAGTTAAAGAGGCAGACGCATCATTATGTCCGGAAAAATTGAAAGTAAGGAATCGATGTATGTATCGAAGTGCCGAACTATGAATTCTTATGTCCTTACAATGTTTTGGATTGTACGAAATCTGTCTCATTTCAATTAACAATGCTAAAGCTTCATTAGCATCAAAGTCTGGTGGTATGTCGAGAAATGATTCATATTAGTCATCAGTTGCTAAATAGTCCTCACCAACGAACCCTAAAGCAACATTGAACTCAGAAATTGATAGATTATATTGCACTTCTAACAAGCAAAAATTGACAGCATGAGGCGTATCTACGGTGTTAGCAGAGCAGTCGAAGTAAAATGTAGAATAAAATTCAAAAACCAATTCATAATATGTAGGTTCATCAATGGCAGCAAAATCAGTCCACCCAATAGCATCAAAATATTGATTAACAGATTCTTCAATTTCTAAATAGTATAATGAGAATGTGTTTACGTGCTTACATATTGGAAGAGGGCGATGTTGGATTTGTTCGAATTGTGCTCGGTGCGCCGGGTTTGTGAATGTTAGATTCCCGTAGAATCTGTTCTCTAGAGGCATAAATCCTCTTCCTTGTCGAAATTGACCTTGCTGACGTGGGTGATACTTAGTGTCCTGATGTTCTGTTTCATCTCCGCTATTTTCGGCATCGTCTACCGTCAGAATTGATGAACCAGCCAATGATGGCTGTTGGCGACCTCGGGTTCATCTTTGTGTCGAATGTGGTTCAGCACCTTTGTTCGTGGGTCGTGAAGTTCTTTTCGAAGGTCCCAGTTGTGTTAGTTGATGCCCATAGAAGTTTGGTTAGGGAGAGGGGCGGTCTTGGCTGTCGGATAAGTTTGGTGGTTCGACTGGGTTGTTTGGAGGATGTTCAGTCGAAACGGGTGGCTCATGGGGCGGGTAGACTACGGCGATCGGAGTTGGGCTACGATTTCTTCTAGGACGGTGCGGTTGCGGCGACAGAGATAGAGGAGACTCGTCGGAGTCGATGGTGACAAAGGATGGAGCGGAGAAACGGTATTGATGTCAGTTTACCACTGAGGGTGGTTCTTACGCCACGCGATCACGTGTGCGGACCATGGTGGGTGGTTGGTTTGAAAGAAAGAGGTGTTGGGTGGTGGTTTTGAGGATGGTAAAGGAAGGAATTTAGTAAGAAGAAAGATGGTAGTATTTGAAAACGGGGTTTTAGTTTATTTTGTTAACATGGCCGGTCAAATAGAGCGTAATTGGGTTGTGGTTTTTCCTAGGTGAAAAGAAAGGTAGGATGTGATAGGTGAAGGCTTGGGATTTGATGGGTGAAAGTTTTTTATTTTAATTTGTTTGAGAAGAGTGGACGGTTGGGAGGGAAAATGGTGAGTTAAAATGGGGTAGTGGAGTTGTAGTTTTCTAGGTGAAAAGATGGATGTGATAGGTGAAAGATTAGGATTTGATGGGTGAAAGGTTAAGGTATTTTTTTAAATTTGAAAAAGGGGTGGACGGTTGGTGGTGTAAATTTAGGTTTTATTTTTGGGTTTGAATTTGGGTAGGTATGATGGGTTTGGGTTTTGGTTAATGGGTTAGCTTGGGTATTGGATTGGTTTAAATGGTGGGTAAGTGGAGTGGGCTTTGGCTGAAATAAAAAGAATTTTGTGGGCTGGCATAGGGGATTTAGCTTTGTCTTGGAATGTCTACCTACAAAATATAAATATAAATATAAATAAATTTATATAAAAACTAAAGTTAAAAATAAAAATAAATTAAAATAAAAATTAAAATGTGTATTTCTCGAATATATAGCTTTGCTAATGCTATGCTTAAATCTTTGAGAAATAAATTATTAAAAACCAAGATTAGGGGATTTGGTAAAATAGTCATAATAAATGCACCAGGTAAGTTCCCAGGAAAGAGAGCTGAGTTACAGTGGACATTCTTAAGTACCAAGTCCTTCCTTAGACAGAACTGATCCTCGTCATGCATTTTCACTTTCCGTTTTACCTCCCAAAAATTTATTTGCATAAAGGGAAAATTTTGGGTTGCCTCCCAACAACGTTTTGTTTAACGTCGTTAGCTCGACGATCTGTTATTCAAATTCTGGGCTCCTTAAGAATAATCTCCTCAACTGTGTGCGTTTGAAAATTCTCGTAGAAGGGTTTCAGTCGTTGACCATTCACCTTAAAGCACTTCCGGGTTTCTTCGCTTTAAATTTCCACTGCACCATTCGAAATTAAATTAGTAATAGTGAATGGACCTATCCATTTGGATCGAAGCTTACCAGCGAAAATTTCAAGGTGGAGTAGTATAGGAGAACTTTTTTTCCTATTGAAAACTGCTTCCTAGTGATCAACTTATCATGAAACGCCTTCGTCTTTTCTTTATAAACTCGAGCATTTTCATATGCATCGTTTCTAATTTCCTCGATATCTTGGATGTCCAACTTTCGAGACTTTCCTGCAGACTCCATCTCCATATTACACTACTTAACTGCCCAAAATGTTTTGTGCTCTAATTTGACCAAGAGATGGCACGATTTACCAAAAATGAGTCGATAAGGTGACATGCCTATTGGTCCCTTGTAAGCTATCCTATAAGCCCAAAGTGCGTCATTTAGTCTCAAGCTCCAATCCTTTCTGTTAGGTTTAACAGTCTTCTCCAAGATGGACTTGATTTCTCGATTCAATACTTCAGCTTGCCCATTTGTTTGTGGATGGTAAGCAGTGGCAATTCGTTGAGTCACTCCATATTTCTCCAAAAGTGTACTTACGAGCTTATTGCAAAAATGAGTTCCTTTGTCACTGATTAATGCTCGTGGAGTGCCATACCTGGAAAAGATAGAACTTTTAAGAAAGTCAACCACAGTTTTAGCATTATCATTGCGACTGGCTTTCGCCTCTATCCACTTAGAGACGTAATCAACAGCTAAGAGTATATAAAAATTATCGAAAGAAGAAATGAAAGGACCCATAAAATCGATGCCCCACACATCAAAAATTTTGCAAATATGAATAGGAGTAAGGGGCATCTCATTTCGACGACTAAGGTTGCCGACTTTTTGGCACCTTTCACAGGTTTTGCAAAATAAAAAGGCATCACGAAATATGTTTGGCCAAAATAGTCTACATTCGAGAATTTTATGTGTGGTGCGTTTAGGTCCAAAGTGTCTTCCACATGCAGAAGAATGACAAAAAGTTGAGATAGATTGTACCTCTGTTTCTGCTACACATTGTCGAATTACTTGATCGGAGCAATGTTTCCAAAGTTAAGGATCATCCCAGATGTAATACCGAGCATCCTTTTTTATCTTATCTTTTTTTGACCATCGTAATTCTGAAGGAACAGTATCTGTAACGAGATAATTTACTATGTCTGCATACCAAGGATGAACCGCATTTGCTGAAAATAGGTTTTCATCTAGGAAGTTTTCTTTCAATGGTGTGTCGTCTATTGGAATCGGTAATCGACTCAGATGGTCAGCTACTAAGTTTTTGCATCCCTTTTTATCCCAAATTTTAAAATTGATTTCTTGTAGGAGCAGAATCCACCTAATCAGTCGAGGTTTTGCCTATTTCTTTCCTTTTAAATATTTCAAAGCTGCATGATCAGAAAAGATAATCACTTTAGTTCCCAATAGGTAAGATCTAAATTTGTCTAAAGCAAACATAACAGCTAATAATTCTTTCTCAGTGGTTGTGTAATTGCTTTGGGCAGCATCAAAATTCTTTG
The DNA here is from genome assembly GCF_007990345.1 of Gossypium hirsutum. Classification (NCBI taxonomy): domain Eukaryota; kingdom Viridiplantae; phylum Streptophyta; class Magnoliopsida; order Malvales; family Malvaceae; genus Gossypium; species Gossypium hirsutum. Next base: position 47,003,963 of record NC_053446.1, on the reverse strand, counting down.
AAGCATAGTAGATAGCATGAGGCTCTTTCCCTATTCTTTCGCCAAGAACAGCTCCCACACTTTGATCACTTGCGTCACACATGATTTCGAACGGGAAGTTTCAATTTGGTGGTTAAACTATGGGAGCACATCAAATGTATCTTTACAAGTTTTGTCAAATTCAAATTCTTTATCCTTTTGTAACAGACTACAAAGCGGTTGCGCGATTTTTGAGAAGTCTTTCATGAATCGTTTGTAGAATCCTGCATGGCCAAGAAACGAACGAACTTCCCTCACAAATGTGGGGTAAGGTAATGAGTTAATAATATCCGTTTTTGCCTTTTCGACCTCAATTCCTTCCGAGAAAACTATATGACCTAAAATTAATTCTTAATCAACCATGAAGTGACATTTTTCGTAATTTAAAACAAAATTAAATTCTAGGCATCTTTGTAATATCTTAGCAAGATTATCGAGACATTCGTTAAAAGAGTTACTGTATACCGTAAAGTCATCCATGAAGACTTCAATGATTTTCTCGACATAGTTGGAGAATATGCTCACCATGCATCTCTAGAAAGTGGTCGGAGCATTACATAGTCCAAACGGCATTTGTCTATACGCAAACATTCTGAAGGGGCACGTGAAAGTTGTTTTGTCTTGATCCTTAGGAGCCATTGGAATTTGGAAAAATCCCGAGTACCCATCGAGACAAAAATAATGGGTCTTACCAGCTAATCGCTCGAGCATGTGATCGATGAAGGGAAATGGAAAATGGTCTTTTCGGGTAGCTACATTCAACTTTCTATAATCGATGCAAACCCTCCATCCATTTTGGACTCGAGTAGGGACCAGCTCTCCTGACGAGTTTTTCACCACTGTCACGCCAATTTTCTTGGGCACGACATGAACCGGGCTAACCCAATCACTGTCAGAAATCAAGTATATCATTCAAGCATCCAACAGTTTCTAGATTTACTTCTTTACTATCTCCATCATGGGTTGATTAAGGCGCCTCTGAGCATCTCTCTTTGGTTTCGTGTAATCTTCAATGGAAATTCTGTGCATACAAGTGGATGGACTTAGCCCTTTTATGTCGGCTATTGTCCAACCAATAGCTTCCCTATAATCTCTCATAATTCAAACTAGACTTTCCTCCTCGTTTTTGGTTAGTTTGTTTGACACTATCACCGGTAAGGTGTCTTTTTCTCCAAAAAAAAAACGTACTTAAGTTGGTCCGGCAATGCTTTAAGCTCCAAGGTTGGTGGCTACAAAAACAAAGGCAACATTTTAGTTTTGGAAGGTAATAGTTCAAATTGGTTACCTCGGTTCGTCAATGATGGTTGCGTCTCCAAGTGTTTGACAATTTCTCCCAACGGATCTCCTATAATTGATAATTCCTCGAGATGACTTAAAACATCCATGTCAATGCTTCTGTAAAGGATAGTTTCCAACTCATCAAAGTCATGATATTCAGAATAAGATTGAGTTAAACAATCTATAATATCAATGCTAGAAATATTTGATAGTGAGTTAGGATGACTCATAGCTTCGTAGACATTGAATTTCACGATTTCGCCATTGAACTCCATTGTCAGTGTTCCGCTTTGAACGTTAATTTTTGTGCTTGTGGTACTTAGGAATAGCCGTCCAAGCAAAATGTTAGATGAATTAGTTGAGTTATCGTTCTTCATATTAATAATGTAGAAATCTGTAGGAAAAACTAATTCGTTAACTTTAATAAGGACGTCTTCAAGCAACCCTTCGGGATTGACAACTGACCTGTCCGCCAACTGTATTATTACTCCTGTCTCTTTTAAAGGACCCACATTAATCAAATTATAAATAGAAAAAGGCATAACATTAATTGAAGCCCCTAAATCACGCATGACTTTCTTAATGCCTACATTACCTATCTCACAGGAAATAGCAAACATACATTGGTCCTTGTATTTGGGCGAAACTTTCTTTTGCAGTACTGCGGAGACATTTACTCTTTCGTTACCTATTAACCCTCTCTTGCTTGTACACAATTCCTTGAGGAATTTTTCATATCGAGGGATTTTTTTTGATAGCGTCGAGCAAAGGGATATTTACCTCCACCTTCCTGAATGTTTCGAGAATTTCATTTTCCTCCTTCTCTTTCTTATCATTTGCGAGCCTCCCTGGAAAATGAGGTGGCATCATAACTGGTTTCTGAATTTCTGATTCTGGTCTGGCTTTTGGATCAGAGATCTACTTTTCCCGTTCTTTGTCTTGCCCATGACTTTTGTCTAGAACTGTTTCCAGAACTTTTCCGCTACGAAGAGTTATTGCACTTGCATTCTGCCGAGGATTCGGCTCTGTCTGGAAAGGTAATTTCCCTTTAGACTCCAAACGATTAACTACCATCGAGAGTTTACTAACTTGATTAGTTAACTCTTGTATTGATACATCTATCCTCTGTTGATATTTTGCAGCATCGACAGTAAGTTTTTCCACAACAGATTCTAGAGATGTGCTCGGATTGAGTGGTGGTTGCGGAGGTCTCGGTTGGTATGACAGTTTATATCGGGGATTAGCTCCGTAATACAAGTTGGAATGATCCTTCCACCCAGGATTGTAGGTGTTGGAGAAAGGATCATAGCGTCTTTGCGGAGGTCTCGAAAAGCCTCCAATAGCGTCAACATGTGTTGTTGAATTATCGTTAAGGATTGGGCACAAATCCGTCGGATGTTTAGACGTAGTACAAATTCCATACAGTTGGGTCAGATTCTTCTTTTCTATAAGCATAGATTGAACAATATTAGTAAGCTTATCTAGTTTATTTTCTAAGGATGAAACATTTACCCCATTAACCCGTCTTGTGGGTTCTAAATTCGGTCGATACTATTGAGAATTTGCTGCCATGGTGGATATCAGTTCTCTTGCCCTCTAAGGAGTCATATTGACAAGCGTCCCTCCACTAGCAGCGTCAATCATCTTTATTTCCATAGGGAGCAAACCCTCGTAGAAATACTGAAGAAGTGATTGTTCATCAAACCGTGTTGAGGACAACTTGCACACAGTTTTTTGTACCGCTCCCAATAGCCATAGAGCGATTTATTCTTCATTTGGCGAATTCCCACTATGTCTCTCCTAAGTTCAGCCACTCACAATGCTGGGAAGAATCTATCAAGGAATACACGAGATAAGTCATCCCACATTGTAATAGTATCAGGGGGTAAGTAAAATAACCATTCTCTTGATGTATCAACTAAAGAAAAATGAAAGACCCGAAGTTTGATTTCATCTTCGGTTACTCCCTGGGGTTTCATGCTTGAGCAGACCATGTGGAATTCTCTTAAGTGAATGTGTGGATTTTCGTTCTTCAAGCCTCGAAAAGTGGGCAAAAGGTGAATCAGGCTTGACTTCAACTCGAACGGGATTTTTCCGGTTGGATAGTTGATGCATAACTGTGTTTGCTCGTTGGGAGCAGCGGCTAGTTGACGAATGGTTCGGTTTGCCATCCTTTCTGGTTCACTGAGGTTTTCTTCTGCTTCTTTTGTTTCAGGAAGTGGTTCAGTCTCAGGTTCAACCACTTTGACTTGTTTCCCACATCAAACTGCCTCTACACGAATTGCTTTGCTCAACTTTTCGATGTCGGATTCTAGGATCCCTTGTCCTAGCTTAACTTCTACTTTAATTGCATGTTTAAGAGCTTCTGTCTCTTTTCGTCGTGCTTGTACTGATTTCGTGATCCCTGGGTCGTATTCGAGATCTCCAGATGAAGATCTGGTCATGAAGACAATTTAAACAATTGTAAGTGTTGCCAGTCCCCGGCAACGGTGCCAAAACTGATGGTTGTCGATTCCACTAATATAAACCTATGTCTAATTTACATTTTAAGCAGTATAGGGAGTAGGGTCGATCTCTCAGAGACTGGGTTTATTGAAAATTATTTCTCTTTCTCAACTAGATTCGTGTTTGGGCAGTTGTCGTGCCCAAGAAATTTGGGGGGAGGATAAAATTGAAAACCTGGAACCTGAAATAAATAAGGGAAAAAATACGTGAAAAGTAAAAGCTGAAAATAAAATAATAAAAATAGTTAAATAAATCTAAAGAAAAATTAATTAAACTAAGCTCAGCTTTAGGCACGAGTTTTTCCGTCTTTGAACCGATTTTCAAAATTAGATGAGCTCCTCTTCTCTAATAAGCTAGTTATAGCTACCAAGGACTCCTCGGACACCAACTCTTCCTTGTGTAAATTAGTTATGGAACGTCCAATAACTAACCCTTACCAATTGAATAACCTACAAAACGTTCGTGATTTAGAACTCCGACAGCTTTGCATTCTAGAAGAGCCTAGCTCGTACCAATGCCCTCAACCGCGTGGGACATTTAAGTCCGGTTACTACTTCCCTTGACAGAACCAAATAACAATCCCCACCTGGCACGCCAATATGTTCACGGAAAGCCGATTAGACAATCGATCCTTTTGGAATTCCAACTGTACGTTTAACCACACAAACTCAAACGACGTCTTTTTGACTTAGGGTTAATTTGACTTGGTGAGTAGACGAAGTCATACTCTTAATCCGGAGAAATAATAAATACTGGAAATTAAGAGTTAAATTGCTCAGGTTCGTAACTCACGGGTCTTTGATGGGGTTAACACTGACCTAAAACTAAAAGAGGTTTAGTTGGCTAAAGTTTGAGGCATATTGGAGTTGGGCATATTTGGAGAGGGTTGAATAAAAGAAATGAAAGTAGATGGATGTGGGTGACGTAAGGTTTGGGTGCAGTATTTCTAAAGCTGAAAATTAAATAATGAAAGAGAAAATAAGGAACTAATGCTAGCAAATAAAGAAGAAAGGAAAGATTATATTTTAGAAGATGAAAGCTTGATTAAAAACTTGATGGAAACTTGCTTAAAAACTTTATGAAAAACACTTGATGAAAGACTTGATGAAAAGCTTAAAAAAAAACTTGATGCAAAACTTAATAAAAAAAAATTGGTAATTAAAAACTTGATTAATGACTTGATGCAAGACTTGATGAGTAAATGAACATAGTAGCCCCCTATTTATACTAGTGGCTTTGCCAAATTAAGAGCCACTAGCCATAGAAAATCAAGGAAAAATATTCCCATGATATCAAAAATCCCTACATAATCTCTCACTAAGTCAAAATAAAATTTTAGCTAATTACATCTTGGAAAAATTCTATTTTCGCCCGCCTTCTTTGCTCCTTTCTTCAATCTGGCCCAATTGCTTCTCCTTTTTCTCTTTCGACCCCAAATTGCACCCTTGTATAAAATTCAATATAAAATGGAGAAAATCAGTGGTACATTCTCATAAATTGACCAATTAAATTACATAAAATATGTAGTTTTTGCATTTAATCATTAATTTTTAATTAATGAAGATTTTTCAATCATTAATCAAACATTCATTCAATAAATTATTCAAAACAAAGAAAAATATAATATAATATACTTATTTCTAATTTGATGTAGAAAATGTTTCACTATTAAATTTTTATAATATATAAATTTATTAAATTATTTACTTCTGTCGATTTCGCATTTTGCTTCCCAAATATGCGGAAAAACTCAATTTTTAGGCTTTTTGAGCATTCCAAAGATTATAAATACCAATTAAAAGAATAGAGAAAGGGGCAATTAGAGAAGATCGAAGAAAACACTCGGATAACGCCATTGGAATCAACTTGGAAGTGGATCTCCCTCAAGATCGAAGATCTGCATTTAATTTCTTTCGAAGTTTTATTGAGTTTCTTTATGTCTTGTGGTTATCCTAACTTTGAGATGTTTCTATTCAGGATTATGAACTAAATTTCCTTAGATACCTAGGGAGGATGAAACCTATAATGAATCTTATTATTTAATTTTTATTTTTACGCGATAAATACTTGATTCTTGTTCTCAATTATGTATGCTTATTTTGTGTTTTAATATTGTTGAAATATTAAATCATGTTTAATGTGCTTATTTTAGTGGAGCAAAAGTCCTTATTTAAGAGTAGATCTAGCATAATTGAGTGGAGTTGCATGCAATCCTCGAAATAGAATGACATAAATCTACCGGATTAGAGTCAAATCTAATAGGGGGATTCATAGATCGAGTTAATGCGATGATAAGGGTTTTAATTAGAAAGAGATTTTAATTAATCAACCTAGAGTCAGTTGTTTTTATTCTCGAAAGAGAGATTAACATAATTTAGGGATTTCTACGGATCAAGACACAAGTGAATAAATCGTTTAATTCAGATTCATAATAATAGGTGAAGTCTAGGTGGATTCTTTCTTGGGTATTGTCTATCTCATTGGTTATCTTTGATTATTTTCCTATTTCATTCTCTGTTGCGTTATTAGATAAATTAGATTATTAAATTTAGATTAAAAACAATCACTCCAATTTGTCGGCTAAATAATAGAAAAACGGTAATTACTAGTACTTTTAGTCCTCGTGGATACGATATTCCCTACTCACCATAACTATACTATTATTCGATAGGTGTCCTTGCCTTAGTCGTATTTATAGTTAGTTTAGTGACTATCAAGTATCTTATCAAATCATAATGTTGAAATAATAAAAAGCGTTATAACGACATGATATGTACTTATGATCATCGACCCGAAAGTTAGATAAGGTTCGGGTCGTCTACTCGCGACCCGAATAGGGCCCACCAGATATATACATGCAAGCGTTACAGAATGAAGCTCGTAGGGAGAGTTCACGGATTCAACTCGCACATGTCAAGGGATGTTTGCAAGGAGAGGTTACAGTCTCAGCTCGCAGGTGCCCAAGAAATGTCCAGTAGTTAGCTCAGAGCAGTATACATGTCCAACATGCATAGAGTTTGCTAAGAACGTCAATTCTATGACAAATAACTATGTGTATAAATATTTGATTGTCCCTTCTAATGAGACACAACAAAAAGTTACTCAACACGGCCAAATTTAATGATGTTGATTTCTTTTATATTTGTTACCCAAAATCTAAAATATAAAAAAAGAAAAGAAATCCTACAATTTCTTTTACACATTGTTAAAATTTGATTGAATTTGTATCACTTTTGTATCAATTTCTTGTTTTTTTTTTCTGCAATTTAAGGCTACCTAATTTAAATTATTTACTTTATATGGATTTTGGGTTTGAATACAATTATCTCATATTTTCAGATGATTCTCCACTATAAACTGTCTTCTTGCTTCTTTTTTTTTTTTAATTTAAACATCAAATTGAAACCTACCGTTGCTAATGACTAAAACAGTAGAATGGTTCCATGGAAGTGAAGGAAGTTTGTTTTCGTTCGTGTTTAGTTAATGAATAAATTTATTATCTTTCAACTCAATACAATAAAGTGATTTAAATTTTATCATATCATTATATAATAACCTCACTTTTATATCTAAAGATTTATATCATTTACTTTTATGTTTTTGACTTGAAATTTTAGCTCTTAAAGTTTATTATACTTTCAATACACTCACAATTTTTCAAATTCTTTACTAATTTTACCTTTCTTTATTTTTTTATTTACAAATTGTTAATGTTTTTAATAATTTTACAATTTTTAGTAATTTTACAATTTTTAATATTTTTAAATATTTGTTATAATTTTTAATTTTAAAATAATTTATAATATGTTTGTACAATTTTTTTACATTTTTTATAATTTTAATGATTTTTTTCTAGTCAATGTCTATCAACAGTCAATAAACACGATCAAATTACCACGTCATTGATCAACATACCACATCATCAGTCAATGTGTCATGTCATCAGTGACGTGATACATTTTCATCGGTCAACTTTTTTTAAACATTGTTATAGGTACCAAAAAGAATAACAAAACAAAATTTAAGTACCAAGATAAGAAGGTGTTAAAATGGGAAAATATGTATAATTGAAGAGCTAAATAGTGAATAAAGGAAAGAATTAACATTAGCTTTTTGGGTCTTAAAAATCGGTTTGACTTCAACGAAGCCTTTGCTTGAACAGTCATAAGAGTAGTCTCCACCACTTGCTTCTTGCCTTCACAAATTAAGCAGCTAATAACATGGCACTCCAAGCAACAACCGTAATAACCTCTTGGCTCTTCCATTTACCAACTCAGTAATTATTACATCTTAATAGCTTATTTTCTATATATTGCATGGATGTTATCAAATAATGCAATTGTACAGGTTTTGCTATTTGTTTATTTCCTTATTTTATTGAAGTTGTACATATTTTCTAAAATATAATTTTTTTATATTTCATTTTGTACGAAGAAATTTGAACATGTTCAAAAGATGGTAAAGGAGGATATGTTAATGAGTTCTATGAATGATTCAATAGAGAATACATTTTTGATCAAATCTTTTGTATTAAGTCATCTTTTTATTTCGTTGTCTCCCCTTACAGATAATAAAGACAATGACTTGGACAAAATTATAATCATATTTTAAATTTTCAGGCCAAATAGTTATAAAATGCCTTGTGGTAAGTGTAATATATTATTATCACTTACATAAATGAAATATAACTTCACATACCACTAGTTGATGCAATGCCGGTGTTTAGCAAATTCAAGATCGATGATAAAATGTTTAAAGAACTGACCAGTGATATCAAAAGTATTATATAGTTGTACGAAGCAAGTCACTGGGGAATGGACCTAGAACACATACTAGATAAAGCCCTTGCTTTCGCAACATTGCACTTAGAGTCCTTGGTAGTAAGCCAATCATGCCCTAATCATCTCACAGAATACATTGGAAATGCATTGAAATTTCCTTACCACAAAGGCATGCAAAGGGTGGAAGCAAGGCACTGCATCTCCTATTACAAAGAATAGTGGAGACTTTATTCATGGCAGTTGAAACTCTATTCGAACCGCGTTTCACAATAGCCCGCATCGTAACATCTAAATGGCTTGAATGTGTGGTATTGTTAGAAGACACTTATGATGCATATGGCTTATACAAAGAACTCCAAGCGTTGACGAAGGCAATGGAATGGTTTGGTCTATCTTTTACTGCTTAATTTTTCTTTTGCAAGGTTTAGTTAGAGTTGTTAAAAGTTTAGTCGGTTTCAAAAAATTTCATCTAATTTTTATTTAAATTTAAATTTGATTTAATCTGATTTTATTAAGAAACGTAAAATGAAGTGATCAAAATCTAAAATATATAAATTGATGGATCCAAAAGTTTAAGCTGAAAGTGGTTGGTTTTGTGGTAGAGAAATAAGGGTCAAGCGGTTGGATGAAAACCCACGGAGGCAGGAGCGGTAGAGCCAACACTAGATGAAATTATCGTAGAAACCGAAGCAGGAGGCAAATTCTGAGATGAAGCAGGACCTCGACCACGAGGAACACTATTTCTGGCAGTGAGTTTAGGTTTTTCTTTTGGGATTTGAATGTTGTCAAATTTAGCAAGTTTTTAGATTTACAGACAGCCGTGAACCGTGGTTGCCACAACGAACAGCTGGAGCTACAATGATAGAATCACGGTCGGCATCTTCATTTTCTCATTTTCTTCTTTTTCTCTTCTTCTTTTCTTTCTTCTACTATCCGGCCTAGCAAGGGTTCTTAAATTAGGGCAGTTTACATCGTGGGATGATAGGTCAGTTTTCCATACATAACGGAAAATAGTTATTAATTTGGTTTTTTTTTTAAAATTTAGTGATTGAATTATAATTTTTCAAAATTAAATAGTTATTTTGTTATTTTAATCAAAGTTATTTGGTACTGAAACATCCAATTCCGTTTATGAGAACGGCCATTGTAAGTTATTTGTTTCCTTGATACATCATTTAGTAATTGGGTTACAATTTTTTGTTAATATTACTTGTGTTATTTTTTTATTCCATTCTTGATTTGTTTTGTAAAAAAAAATTCATTACTAATATTAATATTATTAAATTAAATTTCCATAATATAATAAATTTATTGTTATTTATGAATTTGTTTAATTTGATGTAAGATGAATGTGATTTAAAAAGTTGATTTGATGAAAATTAATAATTAATAATATTAATTAATTATAAATTTTTATTAAATCAATTTTAAAACTCAAATTACACACTAAAAAATTAACACATAAGTCTTGTAAAATACAGGCTTCAAATTAATAAAAAAATAACAAAAATGATAATGTAGATTTTATATTATATTCTTAATAATGCCCTATAAAAAATGATGAAACGAGTATAACTATCTATTCGAGTTAAAAGACTATTACAACCGTAGAAGAGAGATTTTTAAAACCAGCTAATTTCAACATTATATATAGCTTCTACATGTCATTCGAGGTGATATATTTCACATCAAATTTACAGAACCTATGGTGGGAAGTTAACAATCATCCCAGCAGTGATGAAAACAATTGAGGCCCTTTTCAAGGAAATGCAGTAGTAAACAAGGGGAGTGTTCTTTCAAGTAACTGACATGGAAACAACATAATTCTTAACCCCCCCATCACGGTAGAAGTAGCATAAAATTTTTGTACTAGGAGCAAAATTGCATTTTATCTTTTTTATTAAAAAATAGACAAATTAATCCCTATACATTAAATCAAAGAGCAAACCGAATCCTTCTGTTAAAAATTTAGCACGTCAACATGAGATACACCATGAGGTACAAAAAGGATTATTTTACTCTTGAATTAAACATATAGACATTAATTTGCCCCTTTTTTTAGTAAAAAAATACTCACTTATAATATAAATGCCTCTATAGTACTTTTATAAATATATCATAGATAATAGATAGAGAGTACTTTTCTTTGACAAATATAATGGGGGTGTTATTGGCAACATTAGCATGATTTTCAAGGGCCTTGAGCAGAGGCGAATTTAGGGGCTGGCAGGGCCTCGATCCCTTTAAAATGTAAAATTGTTATTTAGGCCCTTAAAATTTTTTAAAAAATTTAAATTAGTAAAGATAAAATTACACTTTAGCCCTCCTAAAATTATAAAAATTCAATTTAATCTTTTAAAAATTATAAAAATATAAGATATAAAAAATTAAAATTTCATCCGCCCCTAAAAAGTTGTTCTAGCTTCCCTGGCCTTGAGATCAAGAATCTTGTATGTGAAAAAACAACTTCTCTTTGCTTCCTTTAGGCTTAACCCACATCCTGAAACCAGCAAATATAAAAGGGAATCAGTATTGATAGATGCATTTTCATTTTACAGATAATGACTCCGTATCGAAATATCCTCCTTTAATACAGTAGGAAAAAAAAGAAAGCTTAAACCCTAGTTTTTGTCGTGTCTTAGGACATTTTTTCTAATTGGATCAAGTAACGGAGATGGTGTGCCAACAATGGCTATATGTATAATAGTGAGACACTAGGCATTAGATAGCTTCTGGCAGATCAACTAATCTGATAGCCGCAATGAGTGAAGAAGGATGAACTAAGTACAGATAAATAAAAACTTAGAAAACATCCCAAATGCGTGACCAACCAATTGCAAAGGCCTTTGATGTGTCAATGATGGAACAACAATAGCAGCACTTCGTAGAAAAACTATGTTGGCAGTGAAGAAATGCAGAGTTTAATGTGTAAGTTTCTATTTGAAAATCTTGATTTCTAACTTGATTTTACAGAAGGCTCATCTGGAGTATCTATAGACTCTAACTCCTCTTAACAAATTAGCTAACAACCCAGCTATACTGTAACTGCACTCTAACTGATTTATTATCTTAACATGCATCCATCTCCTTCTCCGAACAAACCCGAAGAAAATTCCGAAACCTAGTGAAGGACCCAACTGATAGTGGTTTAGTTAATACATCAGCAACTTGGTCAGACGCAGGAACTTCACCAACCACAACTGATCCATCAGCAACCTTTTCACGAACAAAGAACAAATCTAACTCCACGTGCTTGAACTTGGAATGTAACACAGGATTGGCAACAACAGCAACGGCACTGGAACTATCACACCAGATATTAGGCGGAGCAGTAGACTTAACGTGCAACTCCTGAAGTAAGGAAAGTAACCACATGACATCACTAGTTAAGCAGCAAGACTTCGATATTTAGCCTCTGCCGTAGATCGAGACACGACCTGCTGTTTCTTAGACGACCACAAAATGAGATTTGACCCAAAAAATACACAATATCCTGAAGTTGACCGTCGATCATCGAAATCCAATCCCCAATTAGCATCAGAAAACCCAACCAAAGATAATAAACCAGACCGACGAAACGTAATCCCAAAATCAAGAGTTCTAGCCAAATACCGCAATATCCTCTTAAGTGCACTCATATGAACTGTAGTAGGATTATGCATGAACTGGAAAACCCTGTTTACCGCATACGCAATATCAGGCCTAGTAATAACCACATACTGTAACGCACCAGCCAAACTCCTATACTCCGTCGGATCTGGCAAAGGATCCCCATCATCCTTAGAAACGTGCGACGAACTAATCATAGGTGTATGAACACTTTTAGCATTAGACAAGCCACTTCGTTTTAACATATCGTGAATGTACTTTTTCTAACACAAATGAAGACTCCCAGTAGAGGACCTAGAAACCTCAAGACCCAGAAAATAATGCAGACTTCCTATATCTTTGAGCGAGAATTCATCATTCAGCAGCTTCACAGACCAGTCAATAGAAGATGACAAACTACCAGTTATGATTATGTCATCAACATACACAAGAACATATAGTATGGAGTCAGAGCAAGCCCGAACAAACAACGAAGCATCGGATTTGGAACTAACAAACCCAATTGCCAGAAGAAAAGTCTTTAACTTCTCAAACCATGCGCGAGGAGCCTGACGTAGACCATATAGAGCCTTTTTTAAACGACAGACCAAAGGTTTTCCATCAACTCCAAGCTGTACATATCCCGGAGGTTGTTGCATAAACACTTCTCTATCAATATCACCATTTAAAAAAGCATTGTTAGCATCCACCTGGCGAAGTGACCACCCTTTAGTGACCACAATTGATAAGATAACCCTAATAGTTACAGGCTTGACAACTGGACTAAATGTTTCTTGAAAATCACATCCCGGAACCTGAGAACAACCTTTTCCAACCAAACGTGCTTTGCATCGTTCAACCGTACCGTCTGGATTTTTCTTGACTTTGAATAACCATTTGCAGCCAATAACTTCGCGACCTGACAGCATAGAGACAAGTTCCTAGGTACCATTCCGAATGAGTTCATCATACTCAGCTTGAGCAGCAGTCTGCCACTCAGGGCTAGCAAATGCTTCTTCAATCGTTGAAGGTTCACTAACTTCAACCGCAAGAACTTTAGGTTTGAAAATCCCAGCCTTTGATCGAGTAGTCATGGGATGAACATTCGTATCAGGCATAGAAATCTCTGGTCCTATAGGAATAGATGGAATTGAAACAACTGGTGTGGGAGACTGATCATCAGAATACAAATTAGTACTTTTGGAACTAACAGCAACTTCATTTTGAGGACCCAAAGCTTCATTAAAAACCGGAACACTAGGAGAAGAAGTACTCGTTGGATCAGCATTAACTTCATTCGGAGGAACCGAAGACCCACTCAAAACACCCGGGCATGCAGAACCAGTAACAATGTTCCTATGAGTAGACACATTAGTCTCAACTACCGGAAAACATGTAGGTACAGTATTTACCTCCCAAGTAGAGCATGATAATGATGCCGGAGAAAGAAACCGCGATTCATCAAACTCTACATTACGAGATACAATGATTCGACCATCAGGTAAGAGACATTGATACCCTTTTGTGACAAGAGCTGTATCCCAAAAACGTAGACGGTTGAGATCGAAAATCTAACTTGTGACGTTGAAACGGCCTCAAATACGGATAGACAGCCAAATACCCGCAAATGCTCATAAGTAGGATCACACCCATACAAAGCTCTAAACGGAGTCTTACCATCCAGTACTGGTGTGGGAAGACGATTTATCAAATGAACCACACATGTAAATGCATATGCCCAAAATTCCATCGAAAGCCCTACTTGAGCTAAAAGAGTAAGTCCCATTTCCACAATATGTCTATGTTTACGTTCCGCAACACCATTTTATTCAGAAGTATGAGGACAGGTGATGCGATGAATAATCCTTGATCAGCTAACACCGAGGCAATCGCTCTATACTCTCCGCCCTGGTCACTCTGAAATTGTTTGATAGACTTACCGAATTGATTCTGCACGAGTTTCTGAAACTGAACGAAACACTTCACAGCCTGTGATTTTTGTCGAATTAAATACACCCAAGTGAACCGAGAACACATATCGATAAATGAGACATAATACCAATTTGACCCAGAAGCAACGGACGCAGGGCCCCACAAATCCGAAACAATCAAAGAAAAAGGATCAGTATATTCAGTAGTGGAAACCGGAAACGGCAATTTATGAAACTTTCCCTTTTTACAAGCAGTACAAACATCGCTTATATCAACTTTATTTAATTTGAACTGACAATTATCAAGAACATTCTTAACAATCTTCGAAGACGGATCGCTAAGAAGCTTCTGCCACAGTAAACAAAACTCACTATCAGCAGTCTGAGTTGAAAGGTCAACCTGAGCAGTGGATGGATGAAGCGAAACAGGAATAGTAGTATCTGATATGGAGAATTGATAGAGCCCATTATGTATATGGCCCGTCAGCAAAATCTCCTGTGTCATGCTATCCTTAATCACACAATAATTTGAGTGAAACTCAAAGAAAACACCATTATCAGTTGCAAATTGTGATACTGACAATAAATTCTTTCGAATAGCCGGCACACACAGTACATTAGATAATTGAAGTACCCTAGACTTTGTAGCCAAAACGCTCTGACCAACAGATGAAATTATAGCAGGCGAACCATCACCCATTAAAAGGGAAGACGTACCTGAATATGGAACAGCATCATGTAGTGCCGAAGGATCTTGACACACGTGATTGCTGGCACCCGAATCAGGATACCAAGATGAAGAACCAACCGGCCTAGGAACCGGAGAGTCAGACTCATCTCCACTAATGCCACGTGGTGTAGAATTTATATGCGAGCTAGAGATTGACGGACCAGAGTAATCAAAAGCATGTAAACTATCCAATCGAGGAAGTCCAAAACATGGATTTGATGCCGAGAAAACACGAGCTCGTGGCTTAGTCTGCCATGGAACACCTATATTATCTGATGGCTTTGATGGACCCAACTGCACATTATTCGAAACATGATTAGTAGCTATGAAAGGATTATTACCAATATTTGGCCCAATACCATCCTTCGGCCCAACGCCACCATTCGGCCCAACAGTACCACCAATCCCATCATGTGGCCCATAATTTTGAGGCCTATAACCAACACCACCATTCGGCCCAACAGCACCATCAATCCCATCATGCGGCCCATACTCTTGAGGCCTATATGTTCGGCGCTCATTGGGCTCCCTATGCGGTCTGGGCCAACTATTTTGCCCAACATGAGATGGACCATACGGCCCCACCTGTTGCTCATGAAAGGCATTAGTCCCATCAGCAAGCCACTTTTGACCAGAATTATAATTTTGACCAGGAACATAATTTTGACCATTTTCAAAATAATTTTGACCAGGGTTAGAGAACCTAGGCCTTGTATTTTTCTGTGCAGACCATCCCCGAAGGCTAGAATCATTAGGAATCAGCGGGGGAAATGGTGCCTGAGATGTGTCATCACGGTGATAGCGATAATAACACCGCTGAGCAACATGGCCGAACCTCGAGCATATCTGACATTGAAGTCACGGCCGGAAGTTCCTACCACGGCCACGAGATCCCGAACGGCCTCTACGCAACAAGCCATCCTCGACCGGCAGCGAAGATTCCTCCACAAGGTTTGCCGCATACACAACTTCTTGAGAAGCCTGCGCCTGTCTGTTCTCACACTCAACGAGCGCAGCCACTAAACGCTGAAACGGCAGAGGAGTCGGCGAAAGCGAGGCAGAAGAAACAACGCCTTCAAATTCTGACGGAAGATCCGTAAGCAAGACAGCCGTGCGTTCCGCCATAGAAATAAGATCACCAGACGCTGCCAAAAGTGCACAAATACCTTTCAACTTAGTGACATAATCACGGATCGACATATTACCTTTTTTTAGAGAATGAAGTTCATGACGCAGACGCGACTGCTTGAGATCCGTATCTGCCACAAACAATTCCAACGCCGTCGTCCACACATCCGAGGCCGACTGAACCTCCGAGAACGAACTCAAAATCGACGAACTTATAGTAGAGAGAAGCCAAGACGTGAGAAGATTGTCTTGCTGTTGAAAGGCAGATGACGCTGGATTCAAAACCAGAGCACCGTCTGGTGCAGTGACGAACTTCGGCGGAGCTGTAACAGAGCCATCAAGAAAGCCAAACAGTTCATATCCATTAACAACAAACCGAACCTGTTGTTTCCATTGAAGAAAAGATCCTTCATCAAGCTTAACAACATCGTGCCGAGGGAAAGAATTGACCACACAATCAGTAGCAAACGCTGCTCCACGCGACTCAAGTAACTCCGAGGCAGCAGAAGTATCGTTAGCATTAGCCATGAACAAGACTCATGTAGCGACTGATACCATGAAGAA
Source organism: Gossypium hirsutum (assembly GCF_007990345.1). Taxonomy (NCBI): domain Eukaryota; kingdom Viridiplantae; phylum Streptophyta; class Magnoliopsida; order Malvales; family Malvaceae; genus Gossypium; species Gossypium hirsutum. The sequence goes on along the minus strand of NC_053446.1, from coordinate 46,987,440 downwards.
GTGCAGAGTTTAATGTGTAAGTTTCTATTTGAAAATCTTGATTTCTAACTTGATTTTACAGAAGGCTCATCTGGAGTATCTATAGACTCTAACTCCTCTTAACAAATTAGCTAACAACCCAGCTATACTGTAACTGCACTCTAACTGATTTATTATCTTAACAGGCAGGAATGATATATATATCCGAGAAATCACTTCTTACAGAAAAATAGGTTTCTAACTAGGAAAAACTGAATGCATCAAGACTTCTCTTGAATGACCTCATAACTATTGGCCTACAATCTACTCTGCTATCTGTGGCACCACCACCCGACTACAGGAATCCAAAGAGCCTTAATCTGTATAATGATGATTATAATATCATTAGTTCGATCTTCATTCTCCAACCAAAGTGTGTAGGATTCTCCAGCAATTGCAGCACACGCATCCTTGGGATCTGTGTATGCCGCGACCTATGTGAAGAAAATTATAAATTTATTAAGGAAATGCTGAAACTATGACATTAATATCTTGCAGTTATCCGCAAGAATCATAGATTGCATATCTCAAAAAAGCTAAATTTCATGATAATATCAATACGAGGAGAGTTCCAATAATAGTTCAAAAGCAAAAGACATTGGAAAATTCTTATTCACTTCCCCTTCGTGTTGACTTATCAAACTAGATAGTATAATACAGGTTTAGATACATCATTTTACATGAAACATTCATTAAAATCTAATGTAAAAGATATTTCAGCAGTTGCTTGTGAATATACAAAGCAAACAAATCTCATATGAGGAAACATTTGAATGCCAACATATGAATGACGGATATATAAGTAGTATTGCAAGCAAATTGGAAATGTAATAGCAATTTATTAATTCCAAAGATTTGCATGAATATCGTACCATGTTGACAACAGTTCGGCTAGGTAGAAACTCAAAAACTCCATCACTTGCAACAACAAAAAATAGATTATTTGGTGTAAGTTTAACTACAGAAATCTCAGGATCAGCAATCACACCTATCTTTTCTGCTGTACTATCTCCTAAACTTTTTGTAAATGCAGTCCCGGGATACATTCCATTTGGAATCCACAACCTTGGAGGATCACTACCTTCATTTTCCTCTTCACCCCAATTTTGAATATTTGGGTCTTTAAAGCCTTCAACTTGGTCAATACTCAAAACCCTGGCCCCACAAAGCTTCACCCTTTCATATTCATCTTTCCTAAATGACGTTTGATCCATAGATAAATCCTCAGCCAATATTTGATCCCCATTCTTAACAGCAATCACAACTCTTGAATCACCATCATTAGTAAGATAAAGAGTATCCCCAACAACAAGGACAGTTATTGCTGTGGTACCACTCATAGTGTCATCAATCTCACTATCATGTAACTCAGAATTTATAGCTAGAAATGCTGAAGTATAAGCTTTTAAAGGATCATCCAACAAAGTGGAGCCACTGGATAATATTTCTACAAGTCTATCATTGAAAAAGTTTGAAAATTGAGCATCGTATTGACCATGTCCATCAAATACACCAAAGACATGAACATTTGGGTTACATTGAATTTGTGTTTTGATACAGAAACTATCTTGGTTTTCACTTTCAACTGTGTCCTGGTAATAACCAAGTTGTGTTAAGATTGAATACTGCAGAGTAAAGTTGTGAGATGAAACATGAACTATCTCCAATGACCGTTTTGTAAGAATGTGTTTGCTTTTGTAAGGTCTCAATTCTCCACAGTGATCTGAACCACCATCTGGTGATGATGGATATCTACTACAACACTTTCCATTAACACAGCCCATGATTTCAAACACAAAGTTACACATAAAAAAAAGGATTTTGTTTCTCATTTTGTTTCTAAATTGTAGCTTAGGGGTTTGATAAATGCCCTAGCAGAAGCTGAAGCTGAAATTGAAATGAGTGGAACGGTTAGAAGGAACCAATTTTAAGTGAAATAGGAGAAATTAGTTTTTCTTAAGAGTTAACATTTCGGGTATTTTTACAGTAAATTTGGCTAGAAAGCATTCTTTCATAATTGAAAAAGAAAATAGATCTAATTGTTAATGGAACAAAGCATATACCAAGAGAGTGGGGTTTTTTAAGACAAAAAGGATGAAATGGAAGAGGGAATAAACCCTTGAACAAGCATTTAAAAAAAAGAAAAGAAAAGTGAAACCTGAAATAGAGGCAGGGAAAAAGGAAGCAAACATTTTGATGATTTAGGGGATTTCCATCTTTTAGTTCATGTAAAAAAGATTTATACTTTTCTTGAGAGAAAACAATATCAGGTGCTCAAGAATGAAACAAAAGGAACCAATGAGAGACCCCAAACAGAAAATGTATAAAATTAAATTGAAAAGGGTAATATTTGTAAACCCTAAAAACTGAGGGGGAAATGTTGAATCTGGATCTTTGGAGAGATTGAGAAAATGGATGGGTGTTTGTGTCGTTACCCCGGAAAATGTAAAAGAAGAGAAATGATAAAAAGTAATGGTAATTAAAAGGGGTAAATTGGCAATATACGCAGTTTTTAGAAAATATTTAAGGTTTTAGATTATTTTTTTATTTAGGGAAATAAGTTAATTTTGGAGTGAGAAATAGAAAATACGTTTTGCTGGACCAGTTTTTAGTTAACCGTACATTTTCCCCAATGGTAAAAAAGTACAACAGCAAAATTTTTTCCACCGGTAAAAAACGGCTAGTTTATTTGTTATATAAACCCAAGTCATTTTCTTCCTTTTACATTCTAATCACATTCTCTTAATTCTCTCAATTCATCTATTCTCTCCACTTTTTAGTTCTTAATTTTGTATTCAATTTCTCTCAAAATCTTGTTGTTTTAATTTTATATTTCATAATATTTTTGTTTTTAATTGATTTTCATAATGACAATTCCGCTTTTTCATTTGGATGACAAACACATTTTCAGTGTCCAATTGCAAATGGTACGAAAATACTATTAAATATTTTAATTTTAATTGAGTTCACTATTAAGTTGTTAACATTGTTAATTTTATATATTTTTTATATTTATATAATCAGGCCGAAGATCGAATTTTAGAGACATACATACACAACTTAACTGTGAGGGCACTGCGTGTTATTGAACAACAACACTTGAAGAGGTAGGAGTCTTGCACGTGTCTCGTATGCTCGGGGGGGACTAAATTGGATCCCACACTTATCAGCGCTTTGGTGGAAAGATGGAGACTCGAGACACACACATTCCATCTTCTGTGCGGTGAATGTAAAATTACACTCAAGGACGTAGCTTTACAACTCAGTTTACTGGTGGATGGGCCAGTCGTTACGAGGATAGTGGGTGTTGGCGATTGGAGCGCAATTTGTGAGCAACTATTAGGCAATGTGCCGAACAAGTTTTTTGGTAGCTGGATCAAGATGAAATGGTTGGAAGGAAATTTCAATTATATTGACAACTCCGTGAGTGTCGTTGAAAAAGAACAATACGCTCAAGCATTCATCCTAAGGTTAATTGGGGGTTTTCTAATGCCTGATAAATCTCAAAATCTAATACATTTAAGGTGACTACTACAACTTGTCGACTTGAAAGAAGCGGGGCGATTCAGTTGTGGGTCAATTTTGTTGATGACATTGTACCAAGAGATGTATCGGGCGATGCAATTACAAAAAATTAAAATCAGTGATTGCATGCTCCTTTTGTCATGGGCATAGTACTGGCTACCATTTTTATGTCCCTTAGTAAACGCCTCTCATTCTTTCCCATTCGTAATAAGGTAAAATTCATTTGATAATATAGTTACCATAATATATTTCATTATTATATTTTTGAAGTAACATATTATTTGAATAGGTGGAACAATGAGGCGATTCATGTGGGTATAGTGGAAAAGCTCAAAGATATCTAACTACTGTTAGATCAACGATTGGAACCCGATTTTAGTTTTTGAATTCTTAAATTATCAAATATTTACGTAAGGATTTGAAATTTAATATTAGGTACTTAATAAAATTTATAATTTCGTGCTATAGTTTGAATGGATGCCATATACTAATCTAAGAATTCAAGAATACATCTCAGTCGAATTTTTAGCGAACCTCAATATTTGGCACGTCAAGGTGCCATTGATAGTTTTCTCGAAAGTTAAGATGCACGAATCTGATCGAGTGATATGCTAGTTTGGGTTTAGGCAAAGTATTCCTCCATCATCCCAAGATATTAATGAACTGCAGAAGGTCCACTTGTGAGGGAGAACCGACAAAGATCGGGTGAAATTCCACGCCAAATATATCTACACTTGGGAGCATAGGTACAATTTCATACCTATGTGAGAACCAATTCTCGCATTGGATTTGGCAACCTTTACGAATTACATGACATGATTTAGACATCATGGTAAGACATATCTACTACCAGAGAAGGAAAGGACTAGGCAACGTCATCATAGGAGCCCAAGATGACCCTGCATGAGTCTTAGGTCGAGAGTACATGCCTTAATGGATTCATCATCAGCTCTAACCCCATACGAGGCATCGAAGGGTGCACCACCTCTCGATCAGTATGGTTTATATTATTCTAGTGCTTTCACTGACCCTATTTTTTTTACACAAGCACCACATTATGCACCATTGTAGCATACATCAAAACTTTCTACAAGTGTATTTTTTGCACCATCTCTATCCCAACAATATATGGAGCATCAATGCTGACAACAACACCGATGGATCTGCCATTTTTGACAATTCCAACATTTTATTCACAGCCGGATTATGTGACACCATACACTTATCTGTCAGTAGTGTCGTAAACACTCCAACATCATTGTCCTACTGAGGTGGCTCATCCTTACTTACCTATTACTACAACCAATGATATAAGATTGCAACCTATGATGACACAACACTCAAGACTCCTTGTTTCACATCCTAACTTCATCTAACCTATGAGATTTATCTCTAGCTAGCATGAAATTTATGCATCTAATAATCATCTATCTTAAAGTAGCAGTAAACAGCTTGTCATGACACTACAACTTACTCATGCATTTCCTAGTTCATGCAAACAGCATATCATCATTTATCACCTAGAAGCGAGGTGCAGAAACTCAGCTTATTTCCTCATCCTTATCACCATGGCTTGCCTAAATGCTAGTGTTTCCTTAGACCTGACAGCTTTTCTTCGATATTTTCTCACTTGAACATCCAAGCCTATGACTATTACAACATGCAGAGTTTCCCATGACTACAACCTCTTCTTTTTCAAGATGACTGAAGAAGAAGATGATAATTTAAAATGGAGAAAGTGTAAACAAGATTTAGAAATTCCCCATTCTAATATGGATGATAGCAGAAATAGGATCGTAAAGTTGTCTAAGTCACGAATTTGACTTAAGGTTTTAGGCCTCCGGAAAGAAAATTGGATATTGCAAAAACATGAAACAAAATCAAATCTAAGTCAAATAAAAAAAATAAAAAACTAAAATAAATAGAATAATAAATCAAAGATTGGAAAAATAAAGAAAAAATAAAGAAGATAGATGGAAAAGACAAAATGTGATATGAAGAAGTCCTAAAAAGCCTTGGAAACACGAAGAATCCACAACCCCTTCAAGCGGTTTTAATTTCCCCTCCAAAATAGAAAACTTGGCAAGAAAAAGTTTGAAAATGATCCTCACAATCTAAAAAGATTGTTAAAACTCTTCTAAAAGAAACTCAAGAGAAATTCTTGAAAAGAAAAACATAAAAAGAATTTATTAACTTAAAAGAGAAGTTGAATAAAAATGAATTGATTTTCTGTAACAATGCAAAAGCCTTTATATAGGCTAACTAAATAAATCTAAATAAAACTCTTAAGTATACTAAAACTCTAATTAACCTAAACAAGAAGTAGTTTTAAACTAAATTTTCTTGTTGACATAAAACTCTTAAATAAATTAAAATACTTAATAATTATAAAAAATTTAGAATAAAAAATAATAAAATAATAAGAACTAATAAATACAATATTAGGCTTATATATAATACAAATTAAGCCTAAAACTTGAAACCAATATGAAACACCTAAGCTTGTGGGATTGATCGGGGTCCTTGAAGTGAAGCGCCTAAGCTTGTTAACATTTTCCACATGGACTTGTCACATAGATTGAAAGATTAGACCCACGAGCAAAATTAGTTCCTTGTTCTCGAATTTTTTTTTTTGTGATAAAGTCTTTAACGAATAAGTTGAGTTTTGACTTTAGTTGCTTGGATTTGAATCTCCTGATTGGGCTTTGAGGGAAACTAAGCCCATCTCTATTATGGCCTTTGAATTGGACTGAGCTACTCTTATCATTCCTCCCTTCTACAAAAGGATTCGTCCTCAAATCTTCAATATCAAAAGGAGAAAGGTTAGTGACATTAAAGTGGCACTAACTTTATACTCACCAGGAAGATTGATTTGATATGCATTATCATTTATTCGCTTGAGTACTTGAAAAAGTCCATCACCAAGTAGGTCCAATTTTGTTTTACGGTTAGTTGGAAATCGTTCGTTTCTCATATAGACCCAAACCTAATCACCGGGCTCAAATATAACTTGCTTACGCCCCTTATTAGCTTTGTTGGCATTTGCTTCATTTTTTTTGGTGATTCATTGTCTTGCTTTCTCATGCATGGATTTCACCAATTCAACTTTCTTCTCACCATCTAAACTAGAATTTTTTTCTATAGACAATAATACAATATCAAGTATAGTGAGTAGATTAAAACCATAAATAAGTTCAAATGAGGAATAGGTAGTTGTAAAGTGAATAGATCGATTATATGCAAATTCAAAAAATGGCAAGCATTCTTCCCAAGTTTTAAGGTTCTTACCCAGAATAGCTCGTAGTAAAACACCTAAGACTCGATTGACTACCTTAGTTTGTCCATTGGTTTGCGGATGACATGTAGTAGAATATAATAATTTACCACCAAGATTATCCCACAACAATTTCTGTAACACCCCAAACTTGGCCTAGACATTATTGCCGAATCTGGTGTGTCACATTGAACTGTTTTTCAAAAACCATGTTTTCATTGAAAACCCTTCTTGAAATTTCAAACTTCTTGCCATTTAAAACTTGTACAAAACCTCAGTTTGCATTTGCTTATTTTCAATCGAGGTTTATTAAAGAAACGTTGTTACCTTCAAAACCTTATTGTTACGAAAGCTTAGATTAAAATAAATGATTTGCAAAAACGTGTTATTTAAAAATTGAGTTGCGGAAACGTAGCGTTTGAAGATAGTTATTGTTTTGGAAAATTGGGTTTTCCTTCTAGCAGATAAGAATCACAATACATAAAATCCTGAATTTAAAATCCAATATTTTTGAAGCCTTATTACAACCCGAATCAAACTCAAAATGCTTTAGTAAATGAGAAAATTAGAATACAACTTGTACAGTTGTGTGGCCCTCTCCGAGTCCCTCGCAGCTCCGAACCGTCTAATGCTGGGAATTACCTGAAAGGTTAAAAACGGGGTGAGTTTACAAAAACTTAGTGTGTAATCCCCTATCATCCAGTCAGTAATATAAGCAGTAATAGTCTGGGCCTGACCCCAATAACAGAACAATGTGGCTTTAACCCAAAACAGTTAAAATGTAGTATGGGCCTTAGCCCATTACAGTATTAGAATCAGAAACAGAATACATATGGGTCTAAGCCCAATACAGTGACAGAATCAATAATAGAAATGCAACAATGCAATCATGCAACCCATCCCAATCCAGCCAACACACCACCCATACCATCCAACACACCATGTGGGGGATAAAATTGACCCACCCAGCCAACACACCAATATCGTAGCACCGGTTGTGGCACTAATTAGTATTGCAGCAAAGCTGCCAGTAACCAGAATGGCTAAGAGCCGTAAACAAGATAGCTATAAGCTATAAACAGAATGGCTACAAGCCATAAGTACAGTAATATGATTGGCACAAAGCCATCAGTAGGAGTGATATAATCGACTTACAGCCATCAGTAATGGTAATATGATTGGCTCAAAGCCATCAGTAACGGTAATATAATTGACACAAAGCCATCAAAAATGGTAATATGATCGGTACAAAGCCATCAATAGCATCGTAGCAAAGCTGCCAGCAACAGTATCACAGCAAAATTGCCCGTAATAATATATGTGGCTAAGCCACCAGTAATAGCGATTGTGGCAGAGCCACCAGTACAGTACTTCCTCCATAATAGTATCCCAACTCCATGCAGTATGTCGTGTATGCAGAATGCCATGCTCAGAATCAGTTATACAAATCACAGACAAACCAGTCATTTAAATCATGGAAAATCAATCATTTACACTCAAGGGGCAAAATATTCATTTCCCCTCTAGGGGCATTATGGTCATTTTACCTTACAGGGGTATTTCTGATAAGGGGTTGCGCGCGGACCAAGATAGAGTTGTCAAGTCACGGGAAACTCCTACGAAAACTCTAAACGTGTGGATCTAAAATGAAACAGCAAAACTTAATTAGAATCAATTAGATCTGGAAACTAAAAATCCCCAAATCAATAAAGAACAGCCAAGAATCAAAACACTTATGAATAGATGTTCTTGGAAGCCAAGAACACGAAATTAAGCCCCAAGATTAACTTCCAATCAGCCAAATCTATCAAAGAACACAAAACAACAAATAAATTAAAACAGATTACGAAATCAATTGAAACTAATTCTAGGGATTGAACGGCAAGAAAAGAGGGTTTTTGTGAAATAAAAAATGTTTCTTTATGTCAAAGGAAGTGCCAAATTAGATCTTGGAGTTTTGGAAAGGCTGAAACGCAACAAGAACAACAAACAAATTAGCTAATAAAAATCGACACAAGCAGAAATTTAAAAGAGATTGAACATCAAGAAAATAAAGATAAAGTCCTAAGAAGCCTTGAAATCGAGAAAGATTTCACAATTCCCTTCAAATGGCTCTAATCTCCCCTCCAATGAAGAACAATGGCAAGAAGAAGGCTGAAGATGGCTCCCACAATAAAAAAGATTGTTAAAACTACTTTTATAGAAACTCAAGAGAGAATTCTTGGAGAAAACTCTAAGAGAATTTTTACTCAGCAAAAATCTGAAATTTTAATGTATTGTAATGTGTAAAAGGGTGGCTGGCCAAGCCATATATATAGGCCTTCTAACTACTTTCCTAACCCTATTGGGAAAACTTTAAAAAAACCCTAATTTTGACTTTCAAAGGGGAATTTTGTCCAAGGCCTTTAAATGGGCCTCTTGGACTGAATTTTTACATAGAAATTTATTCATAAAGTCAAAAAATTAAAATTAAGTATTTAAAGAATTAAATTGGGCCACTTTGACAATTTGGCCTGATTTTCAGCTAAGTCTAATTTAAACTTCTAGATTGGGCTTAGAACAACTTATTGGGCCTTGTCTTCAAGAACTTGGGCTTGTAATCCGTTTTCTCCCAAAATTGGCTTGTTAATGCTTGTAACTGAGATCCAATGCGCTTTAGTTGCAAGATTCGGTTTCTTGGACCAAGATTTCCAAGATTTGAAATCTTGATTTTCTTGATTCCTGAATCGTTCAAAACAACTAAATTAGACCAAGATTCGGTTTCTTGATTTTCTTGAAAACAAGAAAGTGAATCTTGATTTTCTTTTTCCTTCGTATACGTATCTAAGGCTTTTGTGACTCGTATCAATTTTAGTCATTTAACCCGATGGGGGTATTACGGTCATTCTACCCGATGGGGGTATTTCGGTCATTTTACCCTATGAGGGTATTTTGGTTATTTTACTCTATGGGGGTATTTCGATTATTTTACCCTATAGGGGTATTTTGGTCATTTTAGTTTGTAAGTTTTTTGGTCATTTTACCCTACATGGGTATTACAGTAATTTTATAAATATTAAGGTCTCGGTACTTATTACGACCTCTTAAAAGGTCTATCGTCGCTTCGAGCGACTCAGATAACCTACATGGCCAAAACAGTGTGTAGGGGCCCAAAACCCATTATTGGGCTCAAGTGGGCGCACACGCTCGTGTGGCCCATTTAGCCCAGATTCACATATGGCATCGCGAGCCTCATAAACCAACCTATCAATTATCACTTACCGAGGATTTTACCCATGTGGGCTCAAAAGCCCATTGGGCCCACGCGGCCCATTTTGACCCATCGAGGCCCATAACGACCTCAGCTATGCAAACGTCATAGTCCAACAACACTTACCACATCACATACATTTTATTCGCGTGGCCCACAAGCCCACTGGGCCCACATAGCCCATTTCGACCCAACGAGGCACAAAACATCCCAAGACCACGAGAGTGCTCGTGGTGGCCTCTATAGACTAACGCCCATGCTCGTGGGCTCAGTTCACCACACGCACGATCGCATGCTCGTGTGACATCATAGCCATATTTTTGAGTTTTCGGCATTTTGTTGATCTACAGTCATAGCAGTGCAACAACACATACTTTCGGGTTTTCAGCTGAATATCGAATACCGCATACAAATACACACCTGATTGCAACAACGAAGAGTGCGAATAATCTGGAGCACAAAACCTATAACCAACACAACACAAGATTAACGCATACTCTTAACCCATAAACTTTATTTACTAAACCACAAACACTCACCTTGCTAGATCTAACAGATACTAGCGCTTCACTGCTGAACAACGGCGAATCCCCCCTCTGATTCGACAGATCAAAAGTTGTTAGAAAACAACCATACATTCAGCCCCCAAGAGAAAGAAAAGGGAAAATCGAAGCTTGTTAATAGAGCCAAAAGAAATTTGACTAAGAGCGAAATAATAAAGTGGTTGTAACACCCCTTACCAATAAAAAACGTATTTCGGCAATAGTCAGGAAGATTTGGCCCGAAAAAAGAAGAACAAAGAGATTTGAGAGAGAGAGAGAATGAGAATTTGGCCTAACAGAGAAAGGAAAAATGAAATTGGAAAAGTAGTAGAGATGAAAGTAAAAGAGAGGGTCGACTATAGCAGAAAATGATTAAAGAAGAGATGAGTAGGAAGTTTCAAGCAGAGAAGAAACAGTATTCGGTTTCTTTTAGAGAAAAGAAGCAAAACTAAAGCTGAAAAGGAGAGACCAAATGGCAACATACAAAAGGGCCAGCCAAGAAAACCACTCTGGAACTTCAGATATACCTAACAAAAGCCCCTAGCCAAATTTCCAAGAGCAAGAAACCTATTTCGGCATAACTTCTCAAGCCTTCAAACTCCTTGAAAATCTCCACCCCCTCTCCTTAATTTTCTCCCCTTATCCATCCTTGATATCCTCCACAACCAACTCACAAGACCAATTCAAACTCTCCAACAACAGAGTTCAAACCAAACACCAACTCTTGTCTCCTCATGAACAAAATATATAATCCCATTTGCATACAGTGAGACTCGAACTTCAATCCCCTACCAGAAATAGCACGCCACCTTGCCACTAGACCATCCCCTCTCTTTGTGTCATAAAACAACCACAAATAATTATAAATCCTATAAGCTAACATCCAAGTTCCCTTAAGAGCCCAAAAATTAAAATTTTTCCAAAGGTTAGACTTGAGCCCAGGCTTCTCAAGCACTCTCAAATACACTGAAATCACTTAGCCACTCAACCAAACATGCAATTTGTGTTACTCACTTGTACAACTAAAATATCTACGAGCAGTCTCCTATCTAAATTCTTCTAGACCCAATTCTTCTAGGCCCAAAATTTGAGGCGTTACAATTTCCAAGAGTGGCTTAGAAACTTTACATCTCTGCCAGATACAATGGTGCGAGGTATCCCATGTAGGCAGACCACCTATCTAAATAATAAGTCACCTCATGTGTAGCATCATCTGTTTTGTGACAAGGAATGAAGTGAGCCATTTTTGAAATCCTGTTAACAGCAACAAAGATACTATCTCGACCCTTTTTAGTTTGTGGCAAACCAAGAATGAAATCTATGGATAAGTCTACTCATGGCGAAGAAAGAATCAAGAAAGGAGTATAAAATCCATTAGGCATTACCTTAAATTTTTCTTGTTTACAAGTACATTTAGAACATACCTTTTCAATGTCTTTCTTCATGTGCGACCAATAAAAATGTCCATGTAGAATATATAGTGTTTTGGCGACATTAAAGTGTCCCATTAAGCCTCCATTATATGCCTCACGAATTAATAACTCTCTTAGGGAACATTGTGGAATACATAACCTTTTTAGGCGAAAAAAAAACTCATCTACAAGATAAAACTTGTTAAAGACACCATTCCCACAATTTGAAAAAAATGTTTGCAAAATCAATAATATTTAAGTATAAATCTTTTATATGTTCAAACCCATATACTAGGATCATGATAAACTGTGATAATGATAAACTGGGATCCGTAACATGAATCTTCAGTTAATGTGAGGATAGTTGTCGATGCAATAAATTGAAAACAATAAAATAAAATGTGATAATGATAAACTGGGATCCCTTCAGCAGAATACGAAGTACTCATAAGGTATAAAAGTATAGGTGATTGTCGATGCAATAAAATTCAATGTATATCTTACTCAGCGTTACTCTCCTATTTAATCTCAGAATTAAACATGCATATTAACCTCACCTTCCGATGATCTAGTATGACACTATTAAGAACAAGTGGACTAAATTCCTCTAATCCTCATTCAACTTTCATTGTAATGCTTGTTGGCTTAAACTATCATTGCACTTTCCAGTTTCAGTGACTGCAATAACACTTCCATGTTAAAAAACATTCAAACCCAAGGTTAAACAATAAAAGCAGGATTAAATAAGATAACATTTCACCAAGAATTCATCAGTACTTCCATACAATCAGAAATAAAAGAGTAATCACTAGCATTTAGAAAGAAATAAGAAAGAATCGAATGGAGAATACTATCCCTAGACAACTCGACTGAATCTCTCTATTCCTTCTTGTCGCATACTTAGGTCTCCTAGCTAGGAGCTAGTTTGCATTTGGTTTTCACGTTGGCTCACCCGTGAGAGGCTTAAGCTACCATGGCTACAAGCTCCAAGGTTAGATGATGAAGATGATGATGGAGAAAGAAGCTCTCCTTTTCTTCTCACGTCCACCTTTTATGTCCTACCCAACAATACAAGTGTCCTTTCCTCAAAATTATTCTGTCCTTGTACGTATAGGTTGGTTATACCAGACTAGATAGTTCACGCAGTTTTAGTTCTTATCCAGACAACTGTCAGGTGTGGTGACACTTCTGGATGCAATCTGGAGTTAACTCATACAGTGATGTTGCAGGTAGTTGTCAGGTGCGGTGACAACTTTGGACGCAATCTGGAATTAATTCTTGCAGCGACATTAATGTAATAAGATAGAAAAATTAAGATAAAATAGGGTAGGATTCACTCAGCTATAAAATGCAATTTACTAAAATGAAAATGCTAAAATGTATGCTAAGGATAACTAAATGGGGAAAATTTAACCAATAAGTAAGGGGAAAACCTATGTTCTTTCTAGTGCTATCACACCCCTAAACTTGAGTTTTTACTCGTCCTCAAGTAAAATAGAAACTAGCAAGGCTACAAAAAAATTTACTAAGGTAAATGATCATTCTAGCAACTTGAACCCTCTAAATTCCCAATGGATGAATTATATTCAGATGAAAGAATATTGCATCGAAAATTCATAAGCATGACTGAATAAGGTTGCAGCTTCGTCAATGCTAGCATCATGAATTCTATTTACTATTACAACATTTATTGTATAATATTAAGTACATATATACATTTTTATTAATTTTTTTCAGAATAAGGGATATCGTTGCATTACTATATCCTTGTTCTTGAGAAGTTACGATAGGGTGCAATAAACCCCCAGGGAGTACATAATTGCACCGGCACACAGTCATGCAACTACAGCCCTTGGCTAGATTGATTTTTCTAAAGCTTGTATTGGAGTGTTCCCTTTTTAACATTCCATACTACACCCACTTTAGAGTGTTTCTAATTTATAACTATATATACATATATAAGCAGCAATACAAAATAGATTCATTCAAGATTTAAAGAATTATAGTAGTTATCTATTACTAATGCAACCTAATCTATTCATCAAAGAATTGAAGCTACAATCTTCTGTCAAATTTATCCAACTCATTCATTGATAATTCACATGATTCAAGAATTAGGCATCGAATGTAACAAAAATTTTCGAACAATTTTCATTATTTAAACCTTGCATGCTTCATAAAAAAAAAGTTTGAAATGTGGGTGTATTTCCAAGCCCTATGTGTATTCTCCCAAACTTAAAGTTTGCATTGTCCCTAATGCACTAACATGAAAATTTAATGACAATGAAAATGCAATGACAATGGATACTTATCAAAATAAAACCTACAACTACATGCAATGCATGAATACTATAACTAAAGCTTAAAATAAACTAACTCAGTTATTCGCAGCCATCGATGTGGCTGCATGATGTTTCTTTCTCCTCATTCTTTCGTTTTTTATCCTTGGAGTGCTTCCTTTTCTTTTCGTTGGGCTTTGCACGGTCTTCGAATTGCTCCTTAATTTTTGGCTCAGCCCCGACATCATCGACTGCTATTTGTGTAGGATCGGTTGCTGAATTGCATTACTCCTCACTGGTGACCTTAGCAACTTCTGTCGATCTCACTCCAGTTTGCTCCAAATTATCAATATTTGCACCCACAGATCCAGATGCGGTGACAACCTTCTCGACAAAATCTTCTTCTTCATTTTCTTTCGCATTTCCAGTAACTTTTTCTTCTTCAGTAACAACTTTCTCTTTTGCAACAACTTATTCTTCCGTAGCATCAACTTTCTTCTCAACAACAGTGTCTCTTGATCAGCAAAAATTCCATCCTCAAACAAGTTATCAATCTTTCATTGGCATTCTTCGATGTCCTTTGATTCCTCTTCTTTCTTATTATCAGAGACCTGTACAATGGGTGGGGATGCCACAGATCTGTCTTGGTCTTCTAAGTAGTCATTCGAAGAAGAGAGGTCATAATTATGAATAATTAGTGGAAACACAGGGAATTTCGGTAGTGGGGATGAGCTCAGCTGGCCTAATATGGCTACAATAGAACTATTCTAGGCTATAGTATAAGGATAAAACAAATTTTTGGATTTCTCCATATCTTCTACTGTAGCGGCAAGATTGATCTGCCTGTTGTTGATTGAATTTACCATTTTTTTGACATCCTTTAGTTTGTGCCATAATGATGTCTCTACGTTCATGTTTGTTCCTTTTCTATCGGCTTTGGCTTTGCCCTTTCTTGTCTTGCTAGTCTTCTCCTCATTCAGTATCGACATGTCCTTGCCTTGAGTCATTCTTTCTACAGAGGCTTTATTGATTGGGCCCTTATTTTCCAATATTTCCTCATTAGCATGGGGTACGATTCCATTTTGCTGGCACAAAAACATCACCAGGGATGGGAAAATTAAGATCCCAGTTTGCCTTGCAGCATAGTCAGCTATTTCTTGGTGAAGTATTGCGCCCACATCAATTTTTTCCCTTGACAATAGAATGTATCAGACACATTTTGTCTAAGGTGATTGTGGTGCTGTGAGTGAAGGGCTTGTGCCTGTAGTTTACAAAATGAAACCAAATTTTGCTTTGTAGTTTCAGGAAGTGACAGTGCATCGTATAGTTCTTTTGATGGGAACCCATCCAAATCGCTTCCTCCACACATAAGTCTCTCACCAACTGGTCTCATTTTCTAGCTGTGATGTCATCTATGAACTCGAAGTGTTCATCGACATCGACTTTGGTATTGTACAGCTCGTTGATTGTTGCAGCACCCCATAGTATTAAACCTTCTCAAATAAAAATGAAATTTAACTCATGATTGTAGATATTTGCATAACATTTATGTACCAATGAAGGAGAGCTGCGAAAGAGACTTGTCTTGGAGACTTGTTTACCCATATCTTGTTGTGGCGAAAGAGAGATGTCCTGCTCAGGATGGAAGTTTCACTTTAATATGTTGTCATGAAATAGTTCATTTGCTGCTTTATTCAAAAAGATTACTGGCTCCTTTGTCTGCACTAGCTTGAGGGATTTTGATTCATGGATTGTGGTAGCAGAGGAGACATGTTCTCCAGCCAATTTGGTGGCTTTCTTGATAGAGCCTCTTACTTTTACCTTCTTTTGTTGAGGAAAAATGGTTTAAAGGTAAAAAGATATGATTTTTAGAAGAGAAAAAAATAAAAAAGGTTGCTTGAATCGTTACAGTCGGTACAGTGGGAATGAATTTATAGTGGGTGAAAGAGGAAGATGGAGAGGCGTGTTGTTTTATGGAGAGGTATAAGGCTGGTGGGAAGAGTTGTGTCCAATAGAAATTGTGTCTGCTCAAAAGGATCAAATGACTGAGTGAGTTTTGATCCAACGGTGGAATCAAAATTTCTCTAAATTTTGATGAGCTATAAATGGTAGTATAAACATATGGAATGCGCTAACAGCAAGGTTTCAATACGTCAACAGTGGTACCTAATTATTCTGCAAAAGGAAGGAAAACAAACTTTAACAAAACATAAATAAAATAAAATAAAATAAAATCACAGAGTACTAATTAAAAATTAAAATTTTTTGACGAATTTAATGGTCTTTGCCTGCTTTTGATCATTGCTGCCAAAATAGTGTTTCAGCTTCTGTCCATTTACTTTAAATTGGTGTCCATCATGTAAATCTCGAATTGTGACTGCACCATGAGAAAATACGACAACAACTGCAAAAGGTCCAGACCAATGTGAACACAATTTACCTGGGTGTAATTTGAGTTAAGAACTGAATAATAAAACCTGGTGACCCGTGATAAATTGTCGTTGTAAAATAATCTTGTCATGCCATCATTTGGTCTTTTCCTTATAAATTGCAACATTTTCATAAGAATTTCTATTATTCTCCTTTAGTTCAGTGATATCCAATAGTCTTTTCTTTCCAGCCGCTTCATAGTCCATGTTTACTTGTTTAATTACCCACTTTGTTTTGTGTTCTAGTTCGACTGGCAAGTGAAATGCTTTCCCAAAAACCAATTGATACGGTGACATCCCTAATAGAGTTTTGTATGCTGTTTGCAAAGCCCATAAAGCATCATCCAATCGGACAGACCAATCTTTCCTTTAAGGGTTTACAACCTTCTCAAGAATGTTCTTAATTTGTCGATTCGAAACTTCGACTTGTTCATTGGTTTGTGGATGATAAGTAGTAGCCATTTTATGATTAACTCCATATCTCTTCAGTGTGGTCACCACTTGGTTACAATGAAAGTGTGTACCCTGATCACTAATTAACGTCTTTGGTGTGCCAAAGCAGGTGAGTATATGCTTGTGAAAAAAATTAGCCCTGTCTTTGCATCATCCTTTGGGATTGCAACAACTTAAACCCACTTCGAGACGTAGTCAACAGCTACTAATATATAAAGATTTCCAAATAAACTCAGAAACGGTCCCATAAAATCCATACCCCAAACAGCGAATAATTCAACCTCCATAATTGGCTGCTGCAACATTTCATTGCGTCAGGATATAGAACCGGTACGCTGACACCTATGGCATTGATTCACAAAATTGTTGGCGTCTTTGAATCATGTCGACTAGTAAAATCCTGATTGGAGAACTATAGCAGCAGTTCTCATACCACTGAAATGACCTCCATAAGGAGCATCATGACAATGCTTCAGGATTGAAAGCATCTCCTCTTCTGGAACACAATTTTGAATAATGTTGTCATTGCATACCTTGAATAAATACGACTCGTTCTAATGATACTTCATTATGTCACAAAGAAATCTTTATTTTTATGGCCTGTGACACCCAATGGGACTTTTCTACGCACTAGATAATTAAAAAAATCTGCATACCAAGGGGTTGCATCTACAACAAATAACTGCTCATCTGGGAATGTGTCGACAATTTGAAGTATGTTTTCGTCTTCGCTGCTAACTTCCAATCGAGATAGATGGTCTGTAACTTGATTCTCTAAACCCTTACGGTCTTTTATCTCAATATAAAATTCTTGCAACAGTAATATCCAACGTATCAGTCTTAGTTTGGCATTTTTTTTGCAAAGAGATATCTCAACGCCAAGTGATCGATGAATACAGTAACCTTTGCGATGACACGATAGGAACAAAACTTGTCAAAAGCAAAAACCATAGCCAACAATTCTTTCTCTGTGGTGGTATAATTAAGTTGATCCTCTGTAAAAGTTTTGCTAGCGTAATAGATGACATGAAATATTTTTCCCTGTCGTTGTCCTAGAACTGCACCCATAGCAAAGTTGCTTGCATCGCACATAACTTCAAAGGGTTGAGACCAATCTGGTGCAGTGCCAGTGGGTGCATTCACTAGCTTCTATTTTAACAGAATAAAACTATTGGTAAAACCCCGCATGTCCCAGGAAACTATGAATACCTTTCAAATTTGTTGGTGGAGGTAATTTCTCAATGATTTCCACCTTAGCTTTGTCTACTTGAATGCCTTGACTAGAGATGCGGTGTCCTAACACAATGCCTTCAATTGCCATGAAATGAAATTTTCCCAATTTAGGACAAGATGTGTGTCCTCACATCACTTCAGTAGTTTATTCAAATTGTCAGCGCAATGATCAATCAATCCTATAGATTGAGTAATTATCCGTAAAAAACTCTAAAGAGTCTTTGATCATACATGAGAATATTTCCATCATGCACCTCTGAAATGTGGCTGATGCGTTGCAAAGACTAAAAGGCATACGGGGAAAAGTAAAAGTACCAAAGAGGCAGGTGAATGTTGTTTTCTCCTGATCCTTTGGTGCAATAGCAATTTGATTGTACTGAGAATAGCCATCTAAAAAGAAATAATAGGCCTTTCCAGCAAGCCAATCCAGCATTTGGTCGATGAACGGAAGCGAGAAGTGATCCTTCCTTGTGGTTGTATTCAATTTGCGATAATTCATACAAACTAGCCATCCCGTGGGAATTCGTGTAAAAATTAATCCGTCTTTATCATTGCGAACCTTAGTGATGCCACTCTTTTTAGGCACGTATTGCACTGCTCTTATCCAATTGCTATCAGAAATCGAGGAAATAATTCTCGCAGCAAGCCATTTTATGATTTCTTTCTTGACAACTTCCTTCATCTTCTCCTTTAGTCTTCTTTTCTATTCAATCGATTGCTTGCCTTCATCTTCCAACTCGATCTTGTGCATACAAAAAGAAGGACTAATACCTTGAATATCGACAATACTCCAAACAATAGCTCGTTTATGTTGCTTGAGAATATGAACCAATTTCTCTTCTTAAGTTACATCTAGCGTTGTGTAAACAATAACTAGGAGAGTATTGTGATCACCTACAAAGACATATTTAAGATGAGAAGGTAGTGGTTTCAATTCCAGAGTAGGAACTTCTCTAGTAGATGGTTTGAAAATTGGGGTTGTACTATTGGCTAGGTCTAAGGATTCAATCTGCCATCAATGCTTGAGTTCAAGATTATTAGCTTCAACCATGCTATCACAATCGTCTAAGCATTCGGCATCAGATGTCACTGTAAACTCTTCAGAAAGTGCTATGCTTTGGTCATTGAATTCTTCCTCAATTAGATCATCTAGCACATCGACAATATGGCATTCTTTTTTGTCCTTGCATTGAATAGATTCAAAAACACTAAAGGTGACTTGCTCATCATTTAGTCGCATGGTTAGTTCATCTCTATAAGCATCAACCAGAGTTCGATTGGTGGCTAAAAATGGTTGTCCCAAGATATGGAAACCTCATTGTCTGCCTCGCAGTCAAGTATGGTAAAATCTGCTGGAAAACTGAATTTATCCACACAAACTAAGACGTCTTTTATGTGCCCTTCAGGTTGAGCCAATGATCGAATAGCTAGTTACAATGTTACTGCAGTAGATTCCATGTATCCAATTCCTAACTTTTTGAAAGTAGATAGTGGCATTAGGTTAATACTGGCTCCCAAGTCGCATAAAGCCTTACCTAAATAATGATTGCCAATTGAACATGGGATGGTAAAGCTCCCAGGATCATTCAATTTAAGGGGCAAATTTTTTGTCAAAATAGTACTACAACTTTCTGCGAGTGCAATAGTTTCAATATCAGTGAGCTTTTTCTTCTTGGACATGAGGTCTTTCATAAATTTCCCACAACTCAGAATTTGTACCAGAGCATCTACTAAAGGAATGTTGATCTATAGTTGTTTTAGTGTGTTTAAGAACTATTGATACTGCTTGTCATACTCATTCTTCTTGAATCTTTGTGGGAAAGATAAAAGTAGAGATATATCTGCTTCCGTCGACACCTTAAGTTGCATCGACAATTTTGAAGGTCAGACAGTAGGTATATGAGTGATAATTTGTAGAACTTCTTTGTCTGATGCATTGAAAAATTCTTCAGATTCAACTTTCTCGCCAATGATCACTCCATCTGTATCTTGAGGTGCTTCAATAGAGCTGATAATTGGTTCTCTAGTTTGTTTACCACTCCTAAGAGTGATAACCTTACAATGTTCTTTCCCCCTAGGACTAGGATTTTCTATGTCACTAGGTAATGAGCTTGGTGGTCTAGTATAAAAATATGAAGTAAGTTGTCCTAATTGCGCTTCCAATGCTCGAATGGAAGATGAATTCCCTTGTACAATAGCTTCCATGTGAGTAATATGCTCCCGCATTAATGCTTCAAGAGTTGCTAAAGGGTCAGAAGTAGAAGCTTGAGTGTACTATTGTTGTTGATGTCCTTGAACATGTTGATTTGGCATTGAAGAGTGTTGTGGCTCCATCAGATTTTGGTGTGGATGTGTCTGGCCTTGTTGTGGATGCATCTGAGTGTGTTGATTGTAGTTATGTTGTTTTTTTATTGTAATTCCCTTGTCTAAGATTATAATTGCCCTGAGTAGATTTATTCCAATATCTGAATGTCGTAACATTATGTTTAGCATTTTGAGTTTCCCAAAATGGTTGGTTGCGTGTATTGTTGCAAGAATTACGATAAGAATTGTTGCGAATGTTACTAATATAACAGACGTTCTCTGCATATTGTGGACAATCTTCATAGCAATGGTTGTCACTAGAAATCTCACAAGAAAAAGAAGGAACATCAACTTGCTGAGTGACTTGTATAGGTGCAACACCACTAGTCACTTGCATATTTTTAATTATGTTTGTAAGAAAAGAAACTTAAGCACTTAATGCCATTATTGCATCCAATTTGATAACTCCTGGAGTAGGTTTTGCTTGTGTAGCTCTGGAGATGGGGTATTGATAATCATTCTAAGCAATTCTCTCAAGAATTCTCATAGGATCATTGTAAGTACAATCCAGTAGAGGTCCATTGGCTGATGCATTGACAAGACTCCTTATATGTGAATTCAGCCCATTATAAAAAAAATCTCAATTTGCATTTCTCGTTGAATGTCGTGCATGGGACAATGTCGAAGTAAAGATTTATAACGTTCCCCAGTACTGTGAAGATTTTTATCATCTAGCTGATGATAAGAAGTAATATCATTTTGAAGAGGAGTATTCATTGTCGGTGGGTTAAATCGCAACACAAACTGTGTTGCCAGTGCATCCCAAGAAGTAATTGATCCGATAGGTAGTCCAAAAAACCAAGTACAGGCTCTTCCCTGTAAGGAATAAGAAAATAATTACATCTTCAAAGCATCATCAGGAATGTCTTATTGACTAAAGGAAGCATAGATTAATAAAAAGGATTTAAGATGTTCTCTCGCATCTTCATGTGGCAGTCCAACATATTGTCCATTAGAATTCATCATTTGAAACATTAGTGGCTTGAGTTCAAAATTCCTTCTTAGATTGCTGGCCTAACAACTCCTCATTGTAAATCATCCAAGATAGGTACTACAAAATCTCGTATAGTCCTATTTTGTATGCGAGCATCTTGTGGCAACAATGGGTTATTAACATTTTGCTATTGTATCTGGGGTATGGCTGCATTGTTACCTAATAGTCATATTTCTTTATTCTTGAAGTCTATTCCGAACAGTCCTTTCAATTTATGGATCAAAATTGACAAGAAAATTTGCATTTCTTTGGGTCATAAAATACCTAAATTGAAGTTAAAGAATTAGCAAAAGAAAAAAAGAAAAACTAGTTAATGAATATGAAATATTATATAGGGAAAATAAAGTGCAAAAACACACAAAAATAAACATTAAACAAACTCCATCCCTAGCAACGGTGTCAAAAACTTGATTGGATGTTTAACGTCACAGCAGTAATGTGCAAGCGTACACTATTGATGCAAGTAAAGTAGACAAATGTGAGTCTGTCGGATATCGATCCCACAGGGATAATAGTCTTTTGTCTATTAATGTGAGTGCAATAACTAGATATAAACAAGATAAGTTGTGAGGATAGTTGTCGATGCAATAGCTTGAAAAAAAATAAAATAAAATGTGATACTGATAAACTGGGATCCCCAACAGGAATCTTCAGCAAAATACTAAGTACTCACAAGGTATAAAAGTATAGCTGATTGTCGATACAATAAAATTCAATGTATATCTTACTCAGCGTTACTCCCCTATTTAATCTCAAACTTAAACATGCATATTAACCTCACCTTCTGATGATGACAGTATGGTACTATTAAGAACAAGTGAACTAAATTCCTCTAATCCTCACTCAACTTCCGTTGTAATGCTTGTTGGCTCCAACTATCACTGCATTTTCGAGTGTAATTGACTGCAATAACACTTCTAGGTTAAAAAACATTCAAACCCTAAGATTAAACAATAAAAGAAGGATTAAATAAGATAATATTTCACCAAGAATTCATCAGTACTTCCATACAATCAGAAATTAGAGAGTAATCACCAGCATTTAGAAAGAAATAAGAAAGAATCAAATGGAGAATACTATCCCTAGACAACTCGATTGAATCTCTCTATTCCCTCTTGTCGCGCACTTAGGTCTCCTCGTCAGGAGCTAGTCTGCATCTGGTTTTCACGTTGGCTCACCTGTGAGAGGCTTAAGCTGCAATGGCCGTAGGCTCTAAGGTCGGAGGATGAAGATGATGATGGAGAAAAAAACTCTCTTTTTCTTTTCACGTCCACCTTTTATGTCCTCCCCAACAGTACAAGTGTCATTTCCTCAAAATTATTCTGTCATTGTACGTACAAGTTGGTTATACCAGGCTGGATAGCTCACGCAGTTTTGGTTCTTATCTGGACAACTGTCAGGTGCGGTGACACTTCTGGATGCAATCTGGAGTTAACTCATGCATCGACATTTCGAGCAGCTATCAGGTTGGTGACAATTTTGGACGCAACCTAGAATTAACTCTGGCGGCGACATTAATGCAATAAGATAGAAAAATTAAGTATAAAGTAGGGTAGGATTTATTGAGTTATAAAATGCAATTTACTAAAAAGAAAATGCTAAAATTTATGCTAGGGATAACTAAATGGAAACAATTTAACCAATATGTAAGGGGGTAAACCTATGCTCTTTCTAGTGCTATCAAATCCCCACTTTTCCACTCAATAGGTTTGGTCTCATCATGTTTTGGCAGCAACTTATAAGTAGCATAAGGATGTTTGGAATTCTTGAAAGTAGATTAGAACTCATACCTCTATAATATTGTGATGCACCAAATGGACGAGATTGACATCATTAAAACTGGTGCTCAACCTCAATTGCCTTGTGTACCACGTCCTCAAGATCAATGTAGGTTTGAAGATTAAGGGTATTGGCTATAGAAATGTTCAAGGCTTCCACAAGTTGCACCATGGTAGTGCCTTCATCTTCTCGGACATTTTCTCTATGCATAAGCATCTCTATCTTCTTAAAGTACTCTCCAATAGATCAATTACCTTGAACAAGGCATTGAAGTCTTCATTTAATATCCCTATATTAGTGAGGTGGGATAAAATGTTTTCTCATGATTTGTGTCAATTATTCCCACAAATCAACATCTTGTTCATGATTCATTTGGCGGTTTAACACAAGTTGAGTCCACCAACTCAATGCATAATCCAAAAATACCAATGTAGCCAATGAAACTTTCTCCTCCTTCAGAAATCTATAATAATGGAACATGATCCCAATTTGAGCCTCCCAATCACATTATGCATCTTAATCATTCTTCCCTCGGAATGGTAGAATGTTGAACTTTGGTTTAGCTACAGAAAGCTAGCCTCGATCAGGAATATCCAAAGTTTTATCAGTGTGACGATATCCTCGTCTACCAATATTAGAATGAATATGAAGGTGTTCATTGTCTTCATCATCATCACTATCACGAGCACGAGACTGTCGATTCGAAGAAGTCTCAAAACGAGCAACAACTTGAGTTAGCATTTGAATTTGATTGATAGGCTATACAATGTTCTCTTGTAATTCCATTCAACACTTAGTCGAATTGGCCTCAAATGTATCATGTACCTCGTTCAATTGTTTATATTGATAATTTACCATCCCCACAATATTATCAAACATAACATCTTGTTCTTTTTCATCGAATGGTGTCTTATCATGGTTTTTACGGTTATGAGTGTCACGAGTCATTGTGAAAGCCTAAAAAAAACACAACACTCAAAAGAAGAAAATTAAGCAAACCTTACCTTATGCACACGAAAATAAAATAAAATTCTCAATGAGGTAAGAATTAATCTTGTGAGTATTTTAAAAGTGTTTATATCAAGTAATCAAAATGTATTAGAATCAAACTAATAAAGTAAACCTAGTAGCACTATGAGTCCGAAATTGGTTAGACACCAAAGAATTATGTTGCACAGAGGAAGGAATGTACAACCTGCTTTAAGCTACTAACACAATAAAAAATAAAATATTAGAATGCGTAAAGGAATAATAAAAAGAAAAAACAAATGAAAATCTAAGGCTAAGAGTCGGTGAAAATCCCTGAAACCCGAAAACCCAAAAAATTACAAAATAACTTGACAAACTTCGTTCGAGGCGTTCCTGATTTCCAAAACTCACTAAATTTAAGTTGAAGCCTCCTTAGATAATGTATATTTGATCTGAAAATTTTCGACATGAAATTCAACCCACAAAATATTTTTTTAATTTGTTTTATTTATTTCATATTTTTTGTTGTACTTTTCAATCACTTTTTTTGTGGGAAATATTTTTTTTATATTCTAAAATAGTGCCAAGAAATAATATGTCAAGTAGATCATTTCAAAAATGTTTGCCTACTGAAAAATATTTTTTTTCAAAAACTTTCTAGGTAAAACAATTTTGTTGAGGCTGTTTGCTGGAAATCAATTTTATAATAACAGAATGAATACCTAAAACACTCAAATCTGATACCAAATGATACGGATGGTAGCAGAAACATGATCGTAAATTTGTCTAAGTCGTGGATTTGACTTAGGGCTCTAGATGTTTGGAAAAAACCTTGGATTTTGACACAATCTGAAACACAATCAAATTCAAGTCAAATGAAAGAAATAAAATAAATAAATAACTAAGATAAATAAATAGAAGAATAAATCAAAGATTGGAACAATAAAGAAGAAAAATAAAGAAGATAGATGGAAAAGATAGAACATGATATGTAGAAGTCCTAAGAAGCCTTGGAAACATGAAGAATCCACAACCCTTTTCAAGCTGCTCTAATTTCCCCTCCAATATGGAAAATTTGGCAAAAAAAAGTTTGAAAATGAATGTCACAATTTGATAAGATTGTTAAAACTTTTCTAAAAGAAACTGGAGAGAAATTTTTGAAAAGAAAAACTCAAAGAGAATTTATTAACTCAAAAGAGAAGTTAAATAATAATGAATTGATTTCCTGTGTACAATGCAAAGGCCTTTATATAGGCTAACTAAATAAATCTAAATAAAACTCTTAAGTATACTAGAACTCTAATTAACCTAAACAAGAAGTAGTTTTAAACTAAATTTTCTTGTAGACATAAAACTCTTAAATAAATTAAAATACTTAATAATTATAAAAAATTAATAATAAAAAATAATAAAATAATAAGAGCTGATAAATACAATATTGGAGTCATATATAATAAAAATTAAGCCTAAAACCCGAAACCAATATGAAATGCCTAAGCTTGTGGGATTGATCAGGGTCTTTGAAATGAAACGCCTAAGCTTGTTAACATTTTCCACATGGACTTGTCATCATATATTGAGAGATTAGACCCATGAACAAAATTAGTTCCTTTTAATTCATCCTCGCTCTAAAATCCATCGTCTTGAAGTTTCAACTCTTTTTCTCAAATATTTTTTGTGATAAAGTCTTTAACGAATAAGTTGAGTTTTGACTTTAGCTCCTTGAATTTGGATATCATGATTGGGCTTCGAGGGAAAATAAACCCATATCTATTATGGTTTTGAATTGGACTGAGTTGCTCATATCTCCTTCTCTCGTTCGCCTACCTAGATATATTCTCTTGGGGCGACCTGTTGGAAAATCAGGTTTGGAAAATGGAGCGGAAAATAAATTTAAGGAAAAATCAGAGTTTTAAAATAAAATTCAAAATAAGAACTTGGTTGTGATATCTAAAGTAATAAACACTTAATCAAAATTGTACTTTTTCGATTCGCCTAGTATGAACGCTTCGACTCAGTAGTCTTCTCCTCTATCTCCAAGCTTACGTTTGTTGAGTGTGGGCTCGCTTCAAATCAGAAAAATTTTCACAAAAAATACCAGTGGAATAATTTCGCAATTTCTCTAAACTTTGGGTCAAGTTGTAAATAAGAAAAAGTATCTCTAGAAATTTTCTTAAATAATTTTTCAGAGAATTTTCTCTCTAATACTTTCTCTTGAATTCAAGTGTGTGAAATATAATGACCCAAGACTCTCTTTATATAAGGAGAGTTTAGAGAGTTAAACTATGATTAAACTTAATCACTTTAATATTTAATTAATATAATATTTATCAAGATAAATATTAAATTAAATTTAATATTAAGATAATCAATTTAATATTAAATTAATAAAATATTATTAAGAGAAATATTAAATTAAATTTAATATTAAATCTATTAAAATAATATTATTTTTGGAATAGTTAATTTGAAATCAAATTCTCTGGTAGAGTCGCAGTACGAGTGTAATTCTTCCACTACTCAACCAATAAAGACCCATTGCCGTCGACCATTTTCGGCCACCGGAATGCCACTGTCACAACTGCCAAAACCCCAAGTTGGTTGATTTCTGCTGATTCAATCCAGGCCAGTGACGACCCGACAAGTCTAGTCTAGCCATTGATTGGATCGTCAGCCGAGTTTCACATACCAGACTTGGTTTGAACAGTGTTTAGGTATTGGTTTCGGTTTTGGACTCCTGGGCCCAATGTACAATTTCAGGTCCAATTTTGAAGTTCAATTACCAATTGGGTCAATTGTAACAGCCCAAAATTGACCCTAGTCGGGAAGTGGTTTCGGGACCACAAAACCGAGTCATAAAATTTAGTTGAAATTTTATTTGCATACCTTATATGTGTGATAGTACTTGTATGAAAATTTGATGTTTTAATTTTTGTATTAGGAATGTGAATTTTGCTTGAAAGGATCTAGTTGAGAGACTTAGAAAATTTTGGTAGGTAAATAAGTAAGGACCAAATAGTATTAAAATAGGAAAGTTTGGGTTTGCATGTCAAAGTGCCCAATTCTTGATAAGTGGCCGGCCAAGCATGACTCCATTCCTCCAAGTTTATGTTGTTTATTATTTAATATTGGTAAGTAAATTAAAATAAATTAAAGAAAGGAATTAAAAAGGAAGAGATGAATAAAATAAGGAGGGAAGAGGGAGTGTTCATCTTTTTTTTTCTTTGGCTATTGCCGTGAGTGAGGAGAAGGAAGGGAGATTTGGTTATTGGATTTTGGCTTGGAAGATGGCTAGAATGAGGTATGTATTGAATGATTCTTGAAAATCTATGCATGTTTGAGATGGTTAGTTCAAATTCTACTCATCCTATAGATTAGACTTAGGATTTTGAGGTGGAAATTCGGCCAAGAAGCTTGAAACTCTTAGTAGATGTGTTAATGTCATTAAAATGGATAGTAATGTAGGATATGGTGAGTGGTTAATTGCTTTTAACTTGAAAGTTGAGGTTAAAATGGGTTAAGTGATTGCCGAATCTAATTTAGGGGTGGAGGATTGTGTTCATGTTATATTGGATAGGTAGAGGTTGTAATGAGGTTGAAATTGTTGAATTGTTAGCTTGGTAACTAATGAAGTAATCGGCCATATGGGGTAAAAATGGGATGTTCATTTTAGTTGTTGTTTCATTTTTGTGAGAAATGGTTCAAGTGTTCATGAGATGAAATTGTGTGATTAGATAAATTAAAGGTAATAGTATAGTTGATGAATATATATAGATATACATATTCGGCCATCACTTAGGAGCTTATGTGATGTTGAGTTTAAGCTTTGCATATTCGGCTATATATATATATACATATATATGTAAGCCCATTCGTGATATTACCTTAGGACTATGTATATATAACCGACAAAAAAATGGGGAAAACTAGCAAAGGTGAAGGCCGAATGAGCTATAGGAGGTGTGGATGACTTTCATGCATGTGGGTGTGTGTGTATGCCATTTAGTTGGTGACATTCGGCATTTCTTAATTAACATTAGAGATGAGTGAATAAAATCGGGATGTGTGTTTGTGAGAATGCCGAATGTGAATTTGGATAATATTGAGTAATGTATGTGCTTTAAAATGATGGAATGGAGTGGATGCTTTAAATGTGTTATGAACAATTATAAGTTAAATTAAGGTTTGCTAAATTACCATTGACATTGCCGAATATACAAACATACACATGCATGTGTAATTGAAGTATGAATGTTTAGCAAGATGGTTAAACTAGTTAATTTATCGATTTAGCTCAAGAAGCTAAAGGAGGAGAATCAAGCAAAGGCAAAGAAAAGATCACTGAGTAGCCGAGTTGGAACCGTCTTACCCAACACAAGGTAAGTCATTAAGCATGTAGTTGGTATTATTTCAAATGGTCATAATGTTTATGTATTGATGCTGAATGGAATGAATAAATATACATATATATATATGCATGTACGTATGTGATGATGAAATTGTTGAATGAAAAGAAAAGAGGTAAGATGTACTGAGTTGTTGATCTCGGCACTAAACGTGCGGGTATAACCATTTATGACCATGAGATTGGCGCTAAGTGCGCGAGATTAAATTGTACAGCACTAAGTGTGCGATTTGACTATGTTGCACTAAGTGTGCGAAATGAATATGATGCACTAAGTGTGCGAATTGACCATGCGACACTAAGTGTGCGAGTTTGACTATGTAGCACTAAGTGTGCGATTTGATTACGTAGCACTAAGTGTGCGAGTTGATTATATATAGCACTGAGTGTGCGGACTCAATATACATTCGTGAATCATTATGGACACTATGTGTGCGACACTATTGAGTCGATCGCGGACAGCGGATCGGGTAAGTGTCTTGAGTACATGGCTAATAGGTGCTATGCTTATACTTGGTGTTGAGCTCGGTAAGTTTGAACCTATGTGACAAATATACTTGAAGTCACGTACATAAAATTTATCGTAGGATGGGTGAAAGGCCGTTTAGTCGTTTGATTGTAACGAAAATAAATTGATTTATGAAAATGCCTCAATGTCCTATTGATGAGTATATGGAATGTGAATGCATGAATTGATATGAAACTGAATCGATAGGTTGGAGGAACTATGGTATGGTTCGGTATGGATGGAGTAAATTGTCTCGTTCCATTTTGTTTCCTCTTGTGATAATGTTATTGATGGATGGTAGTGCATTGCTTATGACTTACTGAGTTATAAACTCACTCGGTGTTTCCTTGTCACCCATTATAGGTTGCTTGGACTCATCTATTTTTGCGGGATCAGGCCGTCATCGAAGTCATCACACCGGATAGCAAGTTTTGGTACTTTCTTCTTAGTTGGCTTAGAAGAACATTTTGGCATGTATAAGCTATTACGTTGTGTTTGAACTTTGGCATGTAAACTTTAAGCCATGCGAAAATGGCACGAATGTTCGATTGAGTTGGATCAAGGGTAGGCATGAAATGGACCTAGTTACTTTCGTAACAGATGCTGGCAGCAGCAGTGTCATGAGATTGAAAAATCACTAAAAATAGTAGGAGTGGAATTAATTGATGAATAAATTATGTAATCGAAGCTCGATGAGTCTGTTTTCGTGAGGAAGTAACGAAAAGATCATATGGGCAGTATATTAAGAGATAATCAGATTTTTGTGGGACAGGGCCAGAACGGTTTCTGGATTCCCTACTCTGACTTTGGAAATTCTTTATAAATTAACCAGAGATAATTAGGGGTCGTACCATATATGTACAGATTCCTCTCTGAGTCTAGTTTTCATAGAAACAAACGGCATCAGTATTGAAGCCCCGTCCAGGGAGATATCCAAGTCGTAATGGGCAAAGGTCAGTGTAGTCGACCCCTGCAACATGGGAGACTTTGACTAATAAACTGTACTAATTGGCTCGACCAAAAATTCTAGAAAAAATACATAGATGGGCACATGAGTCTAGTTTCTGGGAAAAATCACGAAACTGATTTTCGAGTTACGAAACTCAAGATATGATTTTTAAAACGACTAGTACACAGATTGGGCAGTGTCTGGAAAATAAATTTTATACGGGGTTAAAGTCAGTTAACACCTCGTGTTCGACTCCGGTGTCGGTTTCGGGTTCGGGGTGTTACATTTGATTGGTATCAGAGCCATGGTTTAGTCGGTTCTAGGACTACCATAGCGCGTATGAGTCTAGCTATACATGCCGAATGTTAATGTTTAAATGTATGATGACTTCTGACGGTTGAAATGTTTTTGTTTGATTAGTAAATGGACCCCGGTGAAGAAAGAACCCTAGCGGATGACGTTGAGAGCGTAGCGGCTGCTCCTGCACAAGGGACGCCGCCTGTTGAACCTCAGTCATCTGCGAATAATCAAGGTGAGGGGGCTAAACAAGCCTTCTTTACCATGATGAATGAGTGGGTCGCGCAATATGCCCGAACCAACCCGGCTGTCCAACAATTCCCAAATTTGAATAATCCACCCCAAGAGCCTGTAATGCCATCAGTCGCTGATCCTGTGAGGCTAAGTAAGCCACCTGTAGACTTGATTAGGAAGCGTGGGGCCGAGGAGTTCAAGGCCATAGTAACTGATGATGCCGAAAGGGCCGAGTTCTGGCTTGATAACACCATTCGGGTGTTCGATGAATTGTCATGCACACCTGACGAATGTCTAAAATGTGCTGTATCCTTGTTGCGAGACTCAGCCTACTATTGGTGGAGGACCTTGATTTCCATAGTCCCGAACGAGCGAGTAACTTGAGACTTCTTTCAAACGGAATTCCGAAAGAAATTTATTAGCCAACGGTTCATTGATCAGAAGCGTAAGGAGTTCTTGGAACTCAAGCAAGGCCGTATGACGGTATCTGAATACGAACATGAATTCGTAAGACTCAGTAGGCATGCCCGGGAGTGTGTAGCTGATGAGGTTGCTATGTGCAAAAGATTCGAGGAAGGATTGAATGAAGATTTAAAGCTACTAATGGGTATTCTGGAAATAAAAGAATTCGTAACACTAGTCGAACGAGCCTGCAAGGCGGAAGAACTTGGAAAGGAGAAGAGGAAGGCTGAATTTGAAGCTAGAGATTATCGTAAAAGATCGACGGGTAAAGCTCCGTTCTCAGCTGTAAAGAAGTTCAGGGAGGACATTAATAAGTCGAGGGCGACTACGGGAATTTCCATCAGGGCAAGACCATCGATGGGCTCCCGAGCTACTTCGGTAGCTAGTGTGGGCAATAATCGTCACGAGAAACCTGAATGTCCCCAATGTGGAAGACGACACCTAGGTGAATGTTGGGGCAAGTCTACTAGCAGGGCCTGTTACGGATGCGGTTCGAAGGACCACTTCATTAGAGATTGCACGGAGCTGGATGAGAAGAATAAGATTCAAGGTGCAAGACCTAGTGGAGTGACATCTAGAGGTAGACCACCGAGAATTTTAGGAGGCAGGGGTGGTAGTCAGAGGGGGGCCTCTGATACGGCCGATCGAGCCGAGAACCGTACTCCTGCTAGAGCATATGCCATTCGCGCACGAGAGGAGGCATCCTCCCCCGACGTCATCACTGGTACCTTCACTCTCTTTGATACTAATGTGATTGCATTGATTGACCCTGGTTCTACTCATTCATAGGTATGCGAAACCTTAGCAACCAGTAAGACTCTACCTGTTGAGTCTACTGAGCTCGTAATTCGAGTATCAAACCCTTTGGCTCAATGCGTACTTGTTGATAAAGTGTGTAAGAGATGCCATCTAATAATCCAAGAATCCTGTTTTCCGGCCGATTTGATGCTTTTGCCGTTCGACGAGTTTGATGTTATTCTTGGTTTGGATTGGTTAACCGCGCATGATGCGGTTGTGAATTGCAAAAGCAAGACTATCGATTTGAGGTGCGCAAATAACGAAATAATCCGAGTTGAGTCTGCGGACTTAAGGGGGTTGCCAGCTGTAATATCAGCAATGTTGGCCCAGAAATATGTAAGGAAAGGGTGCGAAGCATACCTCGCGTATGTACTTGATGACAAGGAGTTAGAAAAGAAACCCGAATCGGTGCCGGTGGTTTGTGAATACCCGGATGTTTTTCCTGAAGAGTTACCGGGTTTGCCACCTGTTCGGGAGGTAGAGTTTGGTATTGAGGTTGTACCTGGAACTACGCCAATTTCGATCGCTCCGTATCGTATGGCACTAACCGAGTTAAAAGAGTTGAAAGCTCAGTTACAAGAATTGACGGATAGAGGTTTCGCTCGACCGAGTTTCTCACCTTGGGGTGCACCAGTATTGTTCGTGAAAAAGAAGGACGGAACCATGAGGTTGTGCATTGACTATCGTCAACTGAATAAAGTGACGATAAAGAATAAGTATCCGTTACCGCGTATTGATGATCTGTTCGATCAATTAAAGGGAGCATCGGTGTTTTCAAAGATAGATTTGAGATCGGGTTATTATCAGTTGCGGATTCGAGATTCGGACGTACCCAAAACTACTTTCAGAACGAGGTACGGTCACTACGAGTTCTTAGTGATGCCGTTTGGGCTCACTAATGCCCCTGCGGTGTTTATGGATTTGATGAATCGGATCTTCAGGCCGTATTTGGATCGGTTCGTAGTTGTGTTTATTGATGACATCTTGGTCTATTCAAGAGATGAGACCGAACATGCTGAGCATCTGAGGCTAGTGTTGCAAATTTTGCGGGATAAGCAGTTATATGCTAAGTTCAGTAAGTGTGAGTTCTGGTTAAGAGAGGTTAGCTTCTTGGGTCATGTGGTATCCGCATCGGGTATTCGAGTTGACCCGAGCAAAATTTCAGCCATACTTAACTGGAAGCCTCCGAGAAATGTTACCGAAGTCCGGAGCTTTCTAGGGCTCGCCGGTTATTACCGACGATTTGTCAAAGGTTTCTCGATGATAGCCACACCAATGACGAAGCTACTTCAAAAGGATGTTAAGTTCGAATGGACGGAGAAATGTCAGAAAAGCTTCGATCAACTGAAAACTCATTTGACTGAAGCTCCAATTTTGGTGCAACCCGAATCGGGTAAAGAGTTTGTCATTTATAGTGACGCATCCCTACTTGGGTTGGGTTGCGTATTGATGCAAGAAGGTCGAGTTGTGGCCTATGCGTCGAGACAATTGAAGCCACACGAGAGAAATTATCCGACCCATGATCTCGAACTAGCCGCCATTGTGTTTGCATTGAAAATATGGCGACATTATTTGTTTGGTGAGAAGTGCCATGTGTTTTCGGATCATAAAAGTCTCAAATATTTGATTACTCAACGAGACTTGAATCTGCGACAAAGACGTTGGCTTGAGTTGTTGAAAGATTACGAGCTTGTCATTGATTACCACCCGGGAAAGGCTAATGTGGTTGCGGACGCCTTAAGCCGGAAATCACTGTTTGCTTTGCGAGCGATGAATGTACACTTGTCTGTTCTACCTGACAATGTGTTAGTAGCTGAATTAAAAGCCAAACCATTATTGACTCATCAAATTCGTGAAGCTCAGAAAGTCGATGATGAATTGGTTGCAAAACGAGCTGAGTGTGTTCCGAACAAGGAATCGGAGTTTCAGATTGATGATGATGGTTGTTTGAGGTTTAGAAGTCGTTTGTGTGTTCCAAGGAATTCGGAACTCATTCCGATGATTCTGAACGAAGCCCATTGTAGCCGAATGTCAATTCACCCGGGGAGCACGAAAATGTACAACGACTTGAAACGTCAGTTTTGATGGCATGGTATGAAACGAGACATCTCCGACTTTGTTTCGAGATGTTTAATATGTCAACAAGTGAAAGCGGAACATCAAGTGCCTTCAGGGTTACTTCAGCCGATCATGATACCCGAGTGGAAATGGGACCGAGTCACAATGGACTTTGTGTCCGGACTGCCATTGTCCGCAAGTAAGAAGGATGCGATTTGGGTTGTTGTTGATAGGCTGACTAAGTCAGCTCACTTTATCCCCGTGCGTACGGATCTTTCATTGGATAAACTAGCCAAATTGTATGTTTCTCAGATTGTGAGATTACATGGAGTACCTATTTCTATCGTGTCGGATAGAGATCCGAGATTCACCTCGCGATTTTGGAAGAAATTGCAAGAAGCTTTGGGTACCAAGCTGCATTTTAGCACCGCTTTTCATCCACAAACCGATGGTCAATCCGAGCGGATAATTCAGATACTTGAGGATATGTTGAGATGTTGCATCCTCGAGTTTAGTGGTTCATGGGAACGGTATTTACCTTTGATTGAATTCGCTTACAACAATAGTTTTCAATCAAGTATTAAGATGGCACCTTACGAGGCTTTGTACGGTCGTAAATGCCGTACACCATTGTTTTGGACCGAGCTCGGTGAAAGTAAAATTTTCGGAGTCGATTTGATTAAAGATGCCGAACAGAAAGTAAGAGTAATCCGTGAAAGTCTAAAGGCAGCCACGGATCGTCAGAAATCGTATGCGGATTTGAAACGAAAAGACATTGAATATCAGGTGGGAGATAAAGTGTTTCTTAAAGTTTCGCCTTGGAAAAAGGTACTCAGATTTGGCCGAAAGAGCAAGTTGAGTCCGAGATTCATTGGGCCATACGAAATATCCGAACGAGTCGGTCCAGTTGCGTATCGATTGATTTTACCCCATGAACTTGAAAAGATTCACGATGTATTTCATGTTTCGATGCTTCGGCGCTATAGATCTGATCCTTCGCACATAATTAGTCCGTCGGAGGTTGAAATTCAGGCTGATATGAGTTATGAAGAAGAGCCGATGCGTATCCTAGCTCGTGAAGTGAAGGGGTTGCGAAACAAAAGGGTTCCGTTAGTAAAGGTGTTATGGCTCAAACACGGGATCGAGGAAGCTACTTGGGAAACCGAGAGCTCGATGAAAGAACGATACCCAAACCTATTTACCGGTAAGATTTTCGGGGACGAAAACTTCTTGAGTGGGGGAGAGTTGTAACAGCCCAAAATTGACCCTAGTCGGGAAGTGGTTTCGGGACCACAAAACCGAGTCATAAAATTTAGTTGAAATTTTATTTGCATATCTTATATGTGTGATAGTACTTGTATGAAAATTTGATGTTTTAATTTTTGTATTAGGAATGTGAATTTTGCTTGAAAGGATCTAGTTGAGAGACTTAGAAAATTTTGGTAGGTAAATAAGTAAGGACCAAATAGTATTAAAATAGGAAAGTTTGGGTTTGCATGTCAAAGTGCCCAATTCTTGATAAGTGGCCGGCCAAGCATGACTCCATTCCTCCAAGTTTATGTTGTTTATTATTTAATATTGGTAAGTAAATTAAAATAAATTAAAGAAAGGAATTAAAAAGGAAGAGATGAATAAAATAAGGAGGGAAGAGGGAGTGTTCATCTTTTTTTTTCTTTGGCTATTGCCGTGAGTGAGGAGAAGGAAGGGAGATTTGGTTATTGGATTTTGGCTTGGAAGATGGCTAGAATGAGGTATGTATTGAATGATTCTTGAAAATCTATGCATGTTTGAGATGGTTAGTTCAAATTCTACTCATCCTATAGATTAGACTTAGGATTTTGAGGTGGAAATTCGGCCAAGAAGCTTGAAACTCTTAGTAGATGTGTTAATGTCATTAAAATGGATAGTAATGTAGGATATGGTGAGTGGTTAATTGCTTTTAACTTGAAAGTTGAGGTTAAAATGGGTTAAGTGATTGCCGAATCTAATTTAGGGGTGGAGGATTGTGTTCATGTTATATTGGATAGGTAGAGGTTGTAATGAGGTTGAAATTGTTGAATTGTTAGCTTGGTAACTAATGAAGTAATCGGCCATATGGGGTAAAAATGGGATGTTCATTTTAGTTGTTGTTTCATTTTTGTGAGAAATGGGTCAAGTGTTCATGAGATGAAATTGTGTGATTAGATAAATTAAAGGTAATAGTATAGTTGATGAATATATATAGATATACATATTCGGCCATCACTTAGGAGCTTATGTGATGTTGAGTTTAAGCTTTGCATATTCGGCTATATATATATACATATATATGTAAGCCCATTCGTGATATTACCTTAGGACTATGTATATATAACCGACAAAAAAATGGGGAAAACTAGCAAAGGTGAAGGCCGAATGAGCTATAGGAGGTGTGGATGACTTTCATGCATGTGGGTGTGTGTGTATGCCATTTAGTTGGTGACATTCGGCATTTCTTAATTAACATTAGAGATGAGTGAATAAAATCAGGATGTGTGTTTGTGAGAAAGCCGAATGTGAATTTGGATAATATTGAGTAATGTATGTGCTTTAAAATGATGGAATGGAGTGGATGCTTTAAATGTGTTATGAACAATTATAAGTTAAATTAAGGTTTGCTAAATTACCATTGACATTGCCGAATATACAAACATACACATGCATGTGTAATTGAAGTATGAATGTTTAGCAAGATGGTTAAACTAGTTAATTTATCGATTTAGCTCAAGAAGCTAAAGGAGGAGAATCAAGCAAAGGCAAAGAAAAGATCACTGAGTAGCCGAGTTGGAACCGTCTTACCCAACACAAGGTAAGTCATTAAGCATGTAGTTGGTATTATTTCAAATGGTCATAATGTTTATGTATTGATGCTGAATGGAATGAATAAATATACATATATATATATATGCATGTACGTATGTGATGATGAAATTGTTGAATGAAAAGAAAAGAGGTAAGATGTACTGAGTTGTTGATCTCGGCACTAAACGTGCGGGTATAACCATTTATGACCATGAGATTGGCGCTAAGTGCGCGGGATTAAATTGTACAGCACTAAGTGTGCGATTTTACTATGTTGCACTAAGTGTGCGAAATGAATATGATGCACTAAGTGTGCGAATTGACCATGCGGCACTAAGTGTGCGAGTTTGACTATGTAGCACTAAGTGTGCGATTTGATTACGTAGCACTAAGTGTGCGAGTTGATTATATATAGCACTGAGTGTGCGGACTCAATATACATTCGTGAATCATTATGGACACTATGTGTGCGACACTATTGAGTCGATCGCGGACAGCGGATCGGGTAAGTGTCTTGAGTACATGGCTAATAGGTGCTATGCTTATACTTGGTGTTGAGCTCGGTAAGTTTGAACCTATGTGACAAATATACTTGAAGTCACGTACATAAAATTTATCGTAGGATGGGTGAAAGGCCGTTTAGTCGTTTGATTGTAACGAAAATAAATTGATTTATGAAAATGCCTCAATGTCCTATTGATGAGTATATGGAATGTGAATGCATGAATTGATATGAAACTGAATCGATAGGTTGGAGGAACTATGGTATGGTTCGGTATGGATGTAGTAAATTGTCTCGTTCCATTTTGTTTCCTCTTGTGATAATGTTATTGATGGATGGTAGTGCATTGCTTATGACTTACTGAGTTATAAACTCACTCGGTGTTTCCTTGTCACCCATTATAGGTTGCTTGGACTCATCTATTTTTGCGGGATCAGGCCGTCATCGAAGTCATCACACCGGATAGCAAGTTTTGGTACTTTCTTCTTAGTTGGCTTAGAAGAACATTTTGGCATGTATAAGCTATTACGTTGTGTTTGAACTTTGGCATGTAAACTTTAAGCCATGCGAAAATGGCACGAATGTTCGATTGAGTTGGATCAAGGGTAGGCATGAAATGGACCTAGTTACTTTCGTAACAGATGCTGGCAGCAGCAGTGTCATGAGATTGAAAAATCACTAAAAATAGTAGGAGTGGAATTAATTGATGAATAAATTATGTAATCGAAGCTCGATGAGTCTGTTTTCGTGAGGAAGTAACGAAAAGATCATATGGGCAGTATATTAAGAGATAATCAGATTTTTGTGGGACAGGGCCAGAACGGTTTCTGGATTCCCTGCTCTGACTTTGGAAATTCTTTATAAATTAACCAGAGATAATTAGGGGTCGTACCATATATGTACAGATTCCTCTCTGAGTCTAGTTTTCATAGAAACAAACGGCATCAGTATTGAAGCCCCGTGCAGGGAGATATCCAAGTCGTAATGGGCAAAGGTCAGTGTAGTCGACCCCTGCAACATGGGAGACTTTGACTAATAAACTGTACTAATTGGCTCGACCAAAAATTCTAGAAAAAATACATAGATGGGCACATGAGTCTAGTTTCTGGGAAAAATCACGAAACTGATTTTCGAGTTACGAAACTCAAGATATGATTTTTAAAACGACTAGTACACAGATTGGGCAGTGTCTGGAAAATAAATTTTATACGGGGTTAAAGTCAGTTAACACCTCGTGTTCGACTCCGGTGTCGGTTTCGGGTTCGGGGTGTTACATCAATTGTCTAACTTGAAAATTAATTTCCAAAAATATCATATTAATTTTAATTAATTTGATCAAAATTAATTTTCCCAAAAACCACTTAGATTTTCCAAATTAAAATTTCTAGAAAATTATTTAACTAAATTATCTATTTTAACAATTCTTACGACTACCTAATTTAATTCCACATCGAATAAATCGACTCAATTAAATTATTTCAAAATCCATAGAATTTTCTTCTGATTCAAATGGAGTCTGATCAAAATTTTGTTGAACTAGTGGAGGAACCAATTGAACATATACAATTAGGCTCTAATAATTACAATTACGTCCAGAGAAGTGATTCTTCTAACTGCTTTATCCAATGGCCTCGTCATGTGTGTGTTACCCTCATATGATATCCTTGATTTCTTTGAGTTAAATCTGTTCACTCAATATAATCCTTCTTTATCTCATTGTCACCATCGTGTCTTCTTAATGATTAATATGATCACTGTCAACAAATGACAATGATAAATTTCTCGTTCGAGAACAAGAAACTCGTGACCACATTCTATATTTATAAATCCACATAATGCCAATGACAGGATAAGGTTAACTCTTTAATTGAGCTATGTATTCCACTATTTCTAGTATAGCCATGTCATGCACAAGTCATGTACCCAACATACTGGCTATCGGCTCGATCATCTTTATAGTATAAGCCTCCACTTGTATCAAAGCACATGAGCTACACTCATGGTTAGTGACTAACTCATGATTTAGGTAAATCACACCATGAATGTCCTTGGGTCCAATCCAATGTATCATTCTACCATTGAATACATCTATGTCTCTACCTGTGGAGTCAACTGCCGTGATAGCCAAGACTGGCCATCTCATGAATGGGAATTGTAGACGACATAATAATCATTCTTAGAATTTGAATCAAATGCTCACTTTGATTCTTTTACAGGATTACGGACTCATTTAGATTATCTATTGAAGTAAGTTGTCTTTCTCGCAATGTAAATGTGTTTATAGTGTCACTTATCATCAGTTTGAACTTAGACAATCAATGAGCTAATATTTTCTTGTAATAATTTCGCTATGCATGCAAATATAAAAGATAAAAATGCAAAAGACAAAGTAGTGAAATGTGAAATTTATTTATTCATCGTTCAAATACATAGAAAATAATTACATTTTTACTACAATATGGGCACATTTCGCAACATGATCTTTAAAGATTGTTACCACCACACAATCCTAATTATGATGTTTCCCACTATGTAACTAGTCGATCCCAATCTTACCAAACCAGATTAGGAGTCTAAATTTCTCCTAACCAACCACTAAATTCTCAAAATTTTTCACTGGTGCCCCCAACTTTCTATTACTATTCAATCATCTCCCCGACTACTTCTTGAGTTTGGGTATTTTGGAAATTCGAGTGTGACACTACATTTTCTCTAATTTCTTTCATCACCTCCTCACACTAAACGTGATCGCCTTTTATTTGTCCAATATATTTTTCTACTCACACTGAAAATAAGGTTGCTAACTAGAAATATGTTTCTTTGACCACTGAGGTTATCAATAAATGACACGTCCCCTTCATTATGGAATTTATGCATTTCGTTAGGTTCGTTGTCATGTGCCTGTATCCTAGACCCCATCATATGATTGAGTCCACTTTCCTTAGGTATCCTATTGAGGTAATTTGCATCGTGCAAGTTTATAGCCCACATGTTGTCCAAGAATTCATGGAACCGAAGTTGGACAAGCTTGTACCCTATCAAAGAAAATAAAGAGTATATCAATGAAGGTTAAAAATGTATATGTTAAAGAATGATATAGAAAATAATGGCAGATAAATACCCATGTTAATAACCTGTTACCACTCAGCATCCTTATTATATTGGACCATGTAGTTAGACCCTATATGTCATATATAATACCAATGGTGTGCACAGTCCCAAAGGCTTCCACGCCGATCAATTGCGACCTGTATTCTGATTCCTTTATTTGAAGATCGGTTACAGTACCTGTGATGTACTAATTCAGTACTTAACACCATTGCCAAAAAACATTATATGGTTTATCTGACCCGTTATGCATATTTTCCATAGCCTTCTGTTTTGCAACCTATGTCTTATAGTACAACACGATTTAATTGTACTGAGTACGAATGTTGGCAATCAAAATCGGCATAGAAATTTTAGAACTTGCTTTTATCATAGGTAAGATAATGTTAAAATCCAACTTGGGATGATCCTATGACATAACTACAACAACACGTGTATTTCAAAATGAGTAAGATAATGTCAGAGATCAGGTTAGAATCCAATCTCAGATGATCATGTATCGTACTTGCGACAAAAAAAAATGGAGTGTTCTTTTTTTAATTATCCAGAACCTCACCTTTTTTTTCTAACAGATGCCATGATTTTCTATGGACATTTACTATCACGCATTGCGCATTTGGCCTCAAATTTTTCTGATTGTGATTTTGTAACATGAAAGTTGACCCCATGTTTTTATGCTATACCGCTTTAGTGCAACAAAAAAATATTTTGAGTAAAATTCCATTCCAACTTGTAAATCGTTGACATTTAACGAAGAACTTGCATGACCTAGTCTTCTCTGAGGAAGTTCTAGAAATTCTAACCCACCTTCAACATGGAGGTCGACATTATGCATGTGGGCTAGAGGTGCATTGATCTGTCATAATTTGATATGTCAAATTAGGATTCCTTATTATACTTAAGGAGCTTGTTCTTGAGTAATTTCATGTATTTTTTGTACTTTTTTGTACTTTTTATGTTTTCAATTGAATAAGCGTAAATACTGCATTTTAATCATTTTTTAGACCCAAATTGGCAAATTGTGCCATCGAGGGCCCTAA
Source organism: Gossypium hirsutum (assembly GCF_007990345.1). Classification (NCBI taxonomy): domain Eukaryota; kingdom Viridiplantae; phylum Streptophyta; class Magnoliopsida; order Malvales; family Malvaceae; genus Gossypium; species Gossypium hirsutum. The sequence continues at coordinate 46,945,738 of NC_053446.1, read as the reverse complement.
CTTTTGGTTTAGTGTTGTAGGTACTTTTCGGAGGCCTAAATTTATGCAAAAATATCACCAAAGAAGGGGTATCACAACACTAAATTAGTGGAATTGCGATACCCCCATTAATATTGAGATTAAGGCAAGCTACAGTGGCATCGCAATATGCTCCCTAGGTATCGCAATATCCAAGTGACAAAGGAACACCCCATTTAAGACTGACGACGATATTGCGATATCCAACACAAGGTATCGCAATACCACTGTTGTAAAGGGACAAAAAATGAAATCAGAGACAATGTTTATCCAATTGAAGCACCAATCAAGAGGAGGAGGAGAAAAATTGGAAGAACATATGAATGATTTGTGTATAATTGGCCATATGCTCGATTATAATCAATAAACGATTGAAAAGAAATGATGTTTATAATTGTGCATGATTAGTTATAGTTAAAGTTCATGTGAGAAAATAAAGTTTCATAGTATGTGTATGTGGTATACTTGGTATATGATTTGGTATGTAGCAATGTTAGAAATGGTTTATGAATTAACTCATATTGATAAGTTTGATACATAAATAAATGTGGTGCTTATCCATGCTTATAATGCTTATACTATATGTTTATTTGGCTAGCATGTTTGGTGTGTATGCTTAGGCTTTGACCAAGTTGTGGCTGGATATGCCACATGAAATTTATAAAATTATGCATTGAGATGGTAAAATGTCTAGATGGAAATATGCTTGTGATCATAAAAGGGTGGTAAGGTTTAAAGTTTGCAATCTTTATCAAAATGGTTTATCATGTGGTTAGTCTTCAAAAAGACTAGCTTGCGACTATGGTTTAGTGTAATGTTTATATCTTGTGTGATATGCATAGGAAACAAGAGTGGAAAGGAAATGAAATACTAGGTTCATGCTTGAAGTGTGAAATGATGCAAAAAGGGGACGTTAAGTTAAACGATAAATATGTATTAGTATTGAACTTAATGATATTGAATTGTACGTGAATTAAATAGAAATTGCAAATGATATGATGTGAATTAAATGAATTATTGTGGTATTGAAATGTATATTGGATTGAGAAATTGAATTGAATCGTGAACATGAGAATCGTGAATTAAATGAAATAGAAATGAAGTATTGAATTGCATGAGTATGTATTGGGTCTCAGAAGCCCTATTTGTTACAAATATAGTATTTTGAAGTTATAACGTGAAGATTTATAAAAGCATGTTAAAAATTTGAAGAGTTTAAATTTGAATAAAATTTTATAACTCGGTTTAACATGTTTATAAGCGTATGTGTTCTAATAATGCCTCGTACCCTATTCCGGCGTAGAAATCGGGTAAGGGGTGTTACAATGTGACATCGCTAAATTCGGTCATAACGTTTAGACCAGATTTGGGGTGTTACATTTAGTGATATCAGAGCTACAGTTTAGTCGATTCTCAGACCGAACGTAGCATATGTAAGTCCAACTATACATGCCATGTTATGACTCGTGATGGTATGATATCTCCGGGCTCTAACAAAATTATTTTGTTAAGACAGAGATGATTTTCAACCGAGCTATTTTTGATAATGCTGAAAATGATATTGAAATAAATGAAATATGCTCACGTTATGTTGGAATTCAGAAAGATAAGAATAAAAATCTGTGATATGTACGTGTTCATGTATGAAAAGAGATGATCATAAGTTGAAAAAAAAAGAAATGAAAGTTTATGTTGTGATAAGGTCATCCAAGTATGTTGGTGATTATATGATTCTATCTGCTCAACATATTTGATTAAGTGAATATGGTCAGCGAATTTACTTAAATAGATGGAATGTGTGTTTGTGTACATCTGTTTGAATAAGTGAAATCAGTACGTTCATATGATAGAATATTATATTTAATTGTTAAATTAGAGGTAATATGATGTTTTGTTTTATGTCTTTATTATTGAACCATGAATATTATAATAGTATGAAAACTGAATTAGAAGATTAAATTGAGTAGAACGCAAGAATGAGTACTTTCGTTCAGTGATATGTGATAAATTGACGAAAAAGACCATGGTTAGACCATGGCAACATGTGATATGTGATTTCCGTATAAGACCATATCCGGGATATGGCGTCGGTGTGATATGTGCTACTGTGTAAGACCATAGCTGGGCTATGGCATCAATATGTAAATATGTGTAAGACCATAGTTGGACTATGGCATAGAGAAAACGAAGTACTCAATTCTGTAAGACGTTCTCTAATTGAATAAATGTTGGTAAGTAAAATGGAAGCTAAGTATTGGAATTTAATTAGATATTATTATTGAGCTTGAGTAAGTAAATTGATTGTGTGAAATTGTGGGTGACAGAAAATATTCATAATAAATAGATGTGTTAATTTGATTGGAATGAACTACGTGGTTATGATGGTATAACATTGATGATGAATGCAAAGTCATATATATATGTATGTATGAGACCAAGTTAGAAGCTTTATGACCTCACCATCACCCCATTATCAGTATTGTTTTATGTTGAAAATTATCTTAATGAGACAGATATGTTTTTCAACTGAGTTAATTCTGATAGTATAGAAGTAAACACTTAAATGTTTGAGTGAAAAAGTATTGATTATGAGTTGAAACTCATAAAGGTATGGATCAAAGAGTATAACATTTTGTTATTGATAAATGTTATAATTATATGAGCACGTGAGTTATGATATTTGGATTATGATGCTATGTAGAAATTTCGATTGTGAATTAGTGATTTGAGTTGTCATATGAATTATGTGCTGCAAACAAAAGTGATTAAAAGCAAATGTTTATTAAATGCTTTGAGAATGTGAAATTAGTAATGAATTTGCTATTTGTGATAGTATGTGTTATGCGCATTTATGTGTAAGATAAATTTGAGGCTTTACTACACTCACCCCCCATATCAGTAAAATGTTACAATGAAATTTGTAAGATTTTGTTTGAATAAGCTTACGGGTGTAGTGTTACAGAAGTTTGTGTACGGAAGATTAATAATGTGGTCGGAAAAGTGAATGTATTAGCAAATGAAGACAATATAAAAAGAGAGATATTGGATAGTTCTGAAAACTACTCAGATTATGCAATGTTATTGTCACAAAAGAAGTTAAATCCGATTAAATGATTTATTCAGGTATGTTATTTAAAGAAAGAATTAACCGGAAGTTTTTTTGGATCGATTTCTGTTAGTAAAGAGATAATGTGAAACTTCTGATGACAGAATTAGACAATTGTGTAATGTTTGTATTGTATTAATAGCTAAGTACAGTAGCTATAATGGGGTAATTACTATGATTCCTTTTAGACATTCTGTGTGTACAATTATCCTCTGAGGTATATCTGACTGTTTAGTTTCAAAAAGAATTCATATCGTATGAGAACATTAGCTAAACATATTAATAGATGAAAGAATTGTTGGTTTGTTTGGGTTATGTTCGGCATTGCCATGTCTTTTTCTGGTATTTATTCCCTTGTGTGAATATGAAAATTGACGGTAAAGTCTGAGTAAGGCTAAGATTTTGTTTCTACTGGTTATTGTTTTATTGAATATACGTGAAGATTATATTGCTTCTGTTACTTTGGATTCCATTAATTATGAATGACATTGATCTTTCTAGACATTTTTTTATCATCGGAATGGATATCATTCTATATGGATTGTAATTTTTCGATACTTTGTGTAGCTTTAGATGCTGAAATATCGCTATCCTGATTTTCTTATGAATCTATGTGATTACCTATAAAAGATATGAAAGTCCAAAATCATGTGTGAATTTGTAATGTACTGTGTGGAAGCAAGTCATTAATTTTCGTGAAAATTTCGTTCGAAAATTTTAACGTTTGGGCACTCAATTTAGTTAAAAGGACTAAATTGTAAAAAGTACAAAAGTTGAGTTCTATATGTTAGTGGTGTCCAATTGTTATGAAATTTTAAATTGGAGGTCTTTATATGGTAATTAGACCATTGGTTAAGTTGGTGGACAAAAATTGGTATAGTTAGGCATGTTTCCAAATTTTTTCATTAAGGGTATTTTGGTCATTTAGTTATTAAAATGAATTAAAAACAAAATTAAAAGCCAATTTTTGTCCATCTTCAACCTCTAGGCCGAAAATTGCATGGAGAAACCATGGCTAGGGTTTTTCAAGCTTCCAAGCTCGATTGTAAGTCCGTTCTATCCCCGTTTTTAATGATTTTTACGTTTTTGAAATCTTCGTAACAAGATTTACCTATTTTTACCATTGTTTTGAACTAGGGTTTGTATTTAAAATTTTACCCATGAATTATATGCATGTATTTTGATGTTTTATGGAAGAATATGAATGTTTCGAGTGTGATAAACGATTTGTACTAAGTAATTTTCGATGAAAATGCCTAAAAGGATTAATTTGTAAAAGTTATAAAATATGTCACAAGTGTGTGAATAAGTGAGTATTGTGGACTGCTATAGTTATGAAAATGGTTCAGCTAAGCCTAAAATGCAAGGGAATTGAATAAAAATTATTTTACGAGTCTAGGGGCAAAATTGTAATTTTGTGAAACTTTAGGGGTAAAAATCTAATTTTCCAAAGTATGATTTTTGGACTGGATTGAATAGTGTGAAGGTTATATAAGTGAAATGTATTGTTATAAATCAAGAAAGATGAGAAATTGAAATTGATTGATAAAAAGAAAAGTGAGAAAAAGTAAAAAATTCTCGAATGAACCTTTGGAATAAAAAGGGATACGAATGAAGTGATAGAAATGATCACATGTGTGGCACAGATTGTGTGTAGGCCACTATGTAAAAGTGAAAGTGCTGGTCACGTGTGTAGTACTATGTGTAGGCTACTACGTGTACTGGAATGATAGGTCGCACGTGTAGTACTATATGCAGGCTACTATGCGTACCGGATAGTTTCGATCACGTGTGTAGTACTATGTACAGGCTACTACGTGTATCAGATGGTAAGGGTCACATGTGTAGTACTATGTGCAGTCTACTTTGTGAACCAAACATCATTGATTAGTAAGGTGGTTGTTATGTGCTAATTCCACCTGACATCATTGATTAATAAAGTGGTTGCTATGTGCTGAATCCATCGAGTATCTATTATTAGTCTGAAGTGTTCATCGGGAAATTGAATAAGTGTAATTGAATAATAAATATAACTGTGGAATTGAATTAAATATTGACTTAGAAATGGAAAAGTGAATTTTAAATTGAATTGTGATTGAAAGTGAAAAGTGAAATTATGAAAGAGTACATTTAGCAATAAAATAGTTTAGGCAGTAACAGTTGTGTGAATTTGAAAAATCACCAAAAATGTTTTAGATTGAATTAGAGGCTGAATAATATATGAAATTGAATCTGAATGAGTCTATTTTCACATAAAAGAAACAGAGAAAGCAAAAGAGTTATATTTTTGATATATTTGAAGTTTAGTTAGACAAAGTCAGAATTTCGGAATCCCCTGTTTTGACTTTGGAAAACTATCAAAAAATAATTATGGGATAAAAATTATATGTTTAGAATTATCAGTGAATCTATTTTCAAGAGAAACAAACAGAAATAATATCTAAATTCTGTACAATGAGATAATTAATTTTTAGTGAAGAGAGGTCTGAACTATTAAGCACTGAAACAGAGGAAAAACTTAAAGAACAAACTGTACTATTTGGAAAAACCAAAAATTCTGAAAATTTTATGGAAATAAGATATTTGAATCTAGTTTCGAGGAAAATTTATGGATCTTAATTTTGAGTTCTGTAGCACTAGGTAAAAATTATTTAGTGACTCTGACTCGAATAGACAGCTTTGAATATACATGTGAGTGAATAGTGAAATTGTAGTTAATGTTGTTTAAGTGTGTTATACACATTAAGGATGTGGAATGGAGAGGAGGAGGAGGAAACTGGAACAAAATATGAAAGATTTGTGTACAATTGGCCATATGCTCGATTATAATCGATAACCGATTGAAAAGAAATGATGTTTATAATTGTGCGTTATTAGTTATACTTAAAGTTCATGTGAGAAAATAAATTTTCATAGTATGTGTATGTGGTATACTTGGTATATGATTTGGTATTTAGCAATGTCAGAAATGATTTATGAATTACCTCATGTTGATAAGTTTGATACATAAATAAATGTGGTGCTTATCCATGCTTATAATGCTTATACTATATGTTTATTTGGCTAGCATGTTTGGTGTGTATGCTTAGGCTTTGGCCAAGTTGTGGTTGGATTACGGCACATGAAATTTATAAAATTATGCATTGAGATGGTAAAATGTCTAGATGGAAATATTCTTGTGATCATAAAAGGTTGGTAAGGTTTAAAGTTTGTAATCTTTATCAAAATGGTTTATCATGTAGTTAGTCTTCAAAAAGACTAGCTTGCGACTATGGTTTAGTGTAATGTTTATATCTTGTGTGATATGCATAGGAAACAAGAGTGGAAAGGAAATGAAATACTAGGTTCATGCTTGAAGTGTGAAATGATGCAAAAAGGGGATGTTAAGTTAAACGATAAATATGTATTAGTATTGAACTTAATGATATTGAATTGTGCGTGCATTAAATGGAAATTGCAAATGATATGATGTGAATTAAATGAATTATTGTGGTATTGAAATATATATTGGATTGAGAAATTGAATTGAATCGTGAACATGAGAATCGTGAATTAAATGAAATAGAAATGAAGTATTGAATTGCATGAGTATGTATTGTTACAAATATAGTATTTTGAAGTTATAACGTGAAGATTTATAAAAGCATGTTAAAAATTTGAAGAGTTTAAATTTGAATGAAATTTTATAACTTGGTTTAACATGTTTATAAGTGTATGTGTTCTAATAATGCCTCGTACCCTATTCCGGCGTGGAAATCAGGTAAGGGGTGTTACAATGTGACATCGCCAGATTCGGTCATAACGTTTAGACCGGATTTGGGGTGTTACAGAGGCTACATAAGTTTTAGTTTTTGCTTTATTTTTCCATTGTTTTTCTCTTAGTTTCTAAATTTTTTTCTAGGGTTTCATATTTTCCATCTTTTTCCTTGGTTGTAGATTTAAGATTTCTGCAATTTTCTTCTTGTTCTTGTTGTTCTTAGTGTTAGTTAAGTTAGTTATTACTGTAACTAGTTTTAATTTGACCTTTTAATCCATGTACTTTACTTGTATTGTCACTTTCATCTTTATTTAATGCATTTTTAGATTTCTTTAGTTTGAATTGTTAAAACTTTCACCTTTAATGTTCTTTGCTTCTTATTTTACTATTAGATGTAAAAATTTACTTTGCTTTTAAGTTTTCTTCATTTAAAATCCCAACTTTCTTATTTTTCTTGATCTTTCCTTTAATTTCTGCCATGTTTATTACTTTTATGCTTGTTAGTTTAGTTTTTATCATGAGTAACTAAACTCCTAAGGGAGTTGGTTGATGAAAATATGGGTGAGCTAATTTTTGGTTAAAGGGACTAAATTGCAACAAATTGGACTAAATTGAATGAACATAAAAACTTAAGATTAACGAACCTAAGAAAAGATTTAGGCAAGTGAAACTAAGAGAAGATCTTTTTTTGCACCAATTCTTTAATCCCAGGTTGGTTGGCGAGATCGAGAGATAAACTAGACTAATTTGTCTAATTTGGTAAAGTTGAGACCGAGAGGTAAAACGGAACCACTTTAGGAGTTTAAGAAATTTAGAAACTTAATGAAATGATTAGTGAACAAGATCAAAGTCAACCAACCACTATTTGTTTGTTATTTATGAAATTTATAACTTTTCGTCCTTTACAATTTAGTCCTTTATGTAGTTAATAGTTTATTAGCTTAATCACCCTTTGTTTATGATTTTTTGTAATATAGCTTTTAGCAATTAGTTGTTTAGACTCATTATTTGTATGCGCTTAGCTAGGGATTGCTCAATTGCCTCCTCTCTTGGGTTTGACCCCTTGGAATACTTCATGTTCAATTAGAACTATAAATATTTAACTGACATTGTTTGCTTGCAGTTAAAACTAATTTTGAAAAATAATTCTTCCAATATTATTTTTTTAACGTGCACGTTCGATAGTGGCCATGGATATGGTGTAAAATCTGGATGGGTTCTTCCAGTATTGTCAAGACCTTCATTGTCAAAACCACTCCCTTCTAGTTTAATAGGAACCATATTTGGCTTAGAAAATAATGTAATTTCATTCCCATCCGGTTTAGATTCTCAGATTGGATAATTAATGGTATTAGATCCCTCTTCGTTCTTAGCTCCCTATTCATTATCAACCCTAGTTTCTTGTCTATGGTTGGATGTCCCTTCGTCGGTGCAGGTAGTAGGGAGCACATCATCCGTTCTTGTAAACCTTACATTATAACCAAAATCATTTGTGGATTACCCATCAGTGTAACTTGATGGTAGCATATAATATTGGTGTTCGAAAGTTGAAATAAAAACACTTGCAAAATGTTGTATCTGGGTGTTGAAGTTCAGGTTATTAACTAACCTTGACTACTAGACAGACTGTGCTGAAGTTGAAATCAAGGGCTGAAATTAATGAATGCCTTCCTACTGATGATTCCTACATTTCATGATAGTAGCTTTGTAACATTTCTGTGAACCCACCGCACAACCGTGTGGTTGAACTTTCTACTTTGTTCATTCTGACATTAACTGGAACTATTGTCCAACTTGGAACACCTTCATTGTTGTTGAAAAATTGGACATATAACTCTAGTATAGCTAATCCACTAGAGCAATGTGAATCGAGCATTGCCTCAACGTCCAAGTTACCTCCAAGCTCAAATATATCATATCTAACGGGGTTTAAGGACGTTAGATATTTATATTTCAAGACTTGAACTCACCACTTTTCTCTAAATTTTTTACCAAAGCTTGTGTAATTTTATGCTCTAGTTGAAAGCCAATTCTGTAGATTCTAAAACAACACCAATTTTGATGTCATAAATTTGACTGTCATGATAAATAACGGCTTTAATTCGTGTACTCATTTTCAACCAAATAACCTATTTTACATGTTTAAAATGAAAACACCATGAAGAAAAATGAGTACGAGTTATCCAAATTCAAACAACTTACTTGAACTAATTTACTTTGTTGGGATGATTTTTGAAATCCATATATTTAATATAAACAATTGTCTCCTTATGCAAATCTCCTTATGAAAACAATCTGCTCAGAATTTCAGTATAGAAGTTCTCCAACAAAATGGTGGCTCATTTTATAGCAAATACTACCCCTCAATATCAAACATAACTTCAAAATGTTGGTAAAGATTGGGCATGATAAGTCTAAAAAATGCTTTTAACAAGAAGTGTTTTCCTAAAAGGTCTAAATAATTTTTAAAAGATGCGTCTTGTTAGAAGCATTTTTAAAAACAAATTGGGATGTAATGTTTGAATTTTGTTCGAGAATCTCTGATTTAGGGTTTGGGTAATGGTTCTAAAAAATTTTCATGGGTTAGGGTTGAAAAAGGAAAGGAAGAAAGTGTGCCTTCTAGGATGCATTTTTAGCTTGCATGTAATGACCCGTAAATCAGGGGTGTCAGGAAACATACTTCTAGGACCCCGCTTTCGCCAGTTGAGCTTAAATTCTTTTTTATATTTTGGGAGTTACCTTTGAAGTGAATTAAATTATAGTTAGACAATTTTAATTTTTAGTGTTTAAAATTAAGTACAAAGATTAAATTAAGTAAGTGATAAAATTAGTAGTTGATATTAATTTACAAAGTGGGACTAGATTAAAGGACTTATTTAATAAATAGACCGTTACCTATATAGACTTTTGATAGTGGATGTTTATGATAGTTTTATATATATTAAATATATATTATGTATATTGAAACAATTAGTAAATGATGTTAGAATAAAGAAAATATAAAATGAAAGGAAATTGATTAATAAAATAAACAAATAGATTAGTGGGAGAGAAGAAAAACAAGAAAATTAAAAAAGCTTAATCTTTCTCTTTGCATGCAGAAAGTGGGAATGTTAAGGGAAGAAAATTTGGTTAGTAATTTTTGGTTCTTTATTCATGGATTTTGTGTTTTTGGAATCCTAAGATCATGAGTTAAATTACCCATGTTGAAAATTTTAGAATTATTGATGTTAAAACAAGTGGGAAGAGTTATAAAGCCAATTCATAAACTTGTGCATTGAGAATTAAATTGTAGCAAAATTTGAAATGTGGGGGTTAAATTGTTAATTTTGTGAAGTCTAGGGAATGTTTTTGGTGGATTGTTCTTTGTGATAGAAATTTGGGTTGAATTACTAAGTTTAATAAGGAAGTAAAATATTTTGTACTATGAGATTTGTTAGTATTAGCTTTCATGGAGTTAAATGCTATAAATTAAACTAGCATGGTGTTAAGTTATAAAAGTCAAGAATTTAGGGATTGTTAATAAATTATATGTATATTTGGTTACTTATGGAAATTAGATGAAGATGTGATTAAGTTAATTTTGATGTTAATGTTTGAGTTGTGTAACTGTCTATTGTTGAAGGTAAAAGTATAAAATTATGATCTAAGGTTCATTGATTTAATTAAAAACAAGTATGATATTCAAATTAAGTAATTGAATTAATTTGTTAAACTTAGATCAAGAGAAGACTAGATCAGGTATCAACCATGGGAAGGAAAAGATCACTGAATAGACGTCTTCGATTCGTAGCATCCGTTGTATTTCTGTAAGTTCGTACTCCCTAAACTCGAACTTTACAAATTGATTTAATTAATCTATTTACTTCTTGATGTTTATTATATCTCTAATATAATTGCTAATTCAAGTGAATGGAAGTATATGGATTTATATATAAAATGTGATATTAAGTGATGAAAGTAATATTATGGAATTTCGATTGAATAATTAACGTCGGCTACTCGACTAGCGTTGGGCGCAAATCTTCTGTCAGTTTATCTTACTAGCGCTAGACACAATAATTTTTTGATTCATTTGACTAGTGCTAGGCACAACTATCGTTGGTTATCCGACTAGCACTGGGCGTAATAATTTGTAGATTCGTTCGACTAGTGCTGGGAACACCAATGATTTCGTCGAGTTAAACGACTAGCGTTGGGCGCAAAACTCTTAATTATGGTCTAACCTTTAGCCACCGGTTGCCATTTGTTGGAATATATAATTTGGTGGGGTATAATAGTTCATGAGATGATTTATATGTTGTGAAATGTAAATTTTGGTTAATAATTAAAAGTGGGATACACTGAGATCATGAGTTGCTTATTGCTTGAATTTTTAATTGATTGCATGCTAGGTATTACTATTATTCTACGTCTCAGCATCCACGACAAATCTTGTACTCAATGCTGGTGATGTATTTCTTTTGAGTCTTGACATGTACTTATGATGTCAATATTAAGATAATGCACTTTTTTTAGTGAGTCCTAGGGAATATAGTTCTATAAGTCTAATGATTGTAAATACATGTTTTGAGTTGTTATGTAAATGCTTTCAATTAGTGCTTGCTTAACTGATTTGGTCATTTTGGTATTAAATTTGTGATGCTTGATTAATAAATGAAGAAAGCTTATTCATTGAGCCTCTTTGGTTGATAATTGGTTGAGAATAAATAGTATATGTTATGCATTTACCATTTTCAGTTATTTGAATGCTTTGAGTTTATTTAAGGTACCTATGAAAGGTATATTGGTTGTTGATGGATGATTTACATGTGGTGTCAATGAGGGAACATTGTTTTTTAGCATGTTTAATTGTGTTTTGATGTTGTTTAAGGTCCCTATTAAAGTGTGCTTTGGTAGGTTGAATGGTTATGCTTGTATTGGTTTTGAAAAGGCTTGTCTATAGGTAAATTTTAGCCCACACGGCATGAGACACGGGCATGTGTCTTAGCCGTGTGTGACACACGGCCTGACGACATGTGTATGTTACCCTCATATGATTTCCTTGATTCCTTTGAGTTAAATCTGTTCATTCAATACAATCCTATTTTATCTCATTGTCACCATTGTGTCTTCTTAATGATTAATATGATCATTGTCAACAAATGACTATGATAAATTGCTCGTTTGAGAACAAGCAACCTGTGATCACGTTCCATATTTATCAATCCACATAATACCAATGAGAGGATATCATTAAATCTTTAATTGAGCTATGAATTCAACTGTTGCTAGTAAAACCACGCCATACACAAGTCATGTACCCAACATACCGGCTATGGGCTCGATCATCTTTAAAGCATAATCCTCCACTTATATCAAAGCACATGAGTTGCATATGCATGGTTAGTGACTAACTCAGGATTTAGGTAAATCACACCATGAACGTCACAAGTGAATTAATTCACAAACAGATTCATAATTATCTTATCTTGGGTCCAGTCTAACGTATCATTCTACCAATGAATACATATATGTGTGTACTCGTGGAGTCAACTACTTCGATAGCCAAGACTAGCCATCTCTCTAATTGGAATTGTAGATGACATAATAATCATTCTCAGTATTTGAATTAAATGCTCACTTTGATTCTTTTATAGGATTACAGACTCATTTAGATTATCTACTAAAGTAAGTTGTGTTTCTTGCAATGTAAACATTCTTTACAATGCCACTTAACTTCAGTTTGAAGTTTAGACAATCAATGAGCTAATATTTGCATGTCACAAAAGACATAATAGTTAAATGTGAAATGTGAAATGTGAAATTAAATTTATTTATTTATTCATCGTTCAAATAAGTAGAAAATAGTTACATGTTTACTATAATATGTGCACATTTCCCAATAATCTCCCACTTGCCTTAGTGAAGTAAATGTGTCATATTTTGCATTCTTATATCCTCGACGTGTTTGTTGCAGAAGGTACTTTCATCACATCTAAAAGGTTACTTGTAGAAGCTACTTTCATCACATTTACAATTCCTTCGACTACTGCCTCTTGTATCAAGTGATACTTCTAATCAATGTGTTTCGTTCTCTTGTGACTTCTAATTTCCTTGGTATTAACTATTGCAACATTGTTATCACAATATAGTGTTATAGCTTTTTCCATACCATGAATAACTTCAAGTCCGGTTAAGAAATTTCGAAACCATATTGCTTCTTTCCTTGCCTCAAAAGAAGCCACATATTCAGCCTCTATAGTAGAGTCAGCAGAGCAAGGTTTTATTACACTTCTCCATACTATAGCTCCAAGGCCTAGAAAAATACATTTCCTGAGGTTGATTTCTTGAAATCTTTGCAGATTTGGAAGTCTGAGTTTGTGTATCCAACAGGAGGAAGGTCCTCCCCAGAATACACAAGAATATAATCCCTAGTTCTTTTAAGATACCTTAATATATGCTTTACAACTTGCCAATGCCTGAGAACTGGATTCTCCTGATATCGACTAACCATTCCTACTACGAAACAGATATCTAAACATGTGCAAAGCATCACATACATAAGGCTTCCAACTGATGAAGCATATGGAACCTTACTTATATGCTCTCTTTCTTTCGCTGTCTTAGGATAGTCATCTAAAGAAACATGAAAACCTGTTGCAGTCGGCTGAACACTTGGCTTCACATCAGTCATTGCAAAATGTTTCAATACCTTATCAATGTATGAAGCTTGAGATAAAACTATCATTTATTCTTTTGCTCTTTAAGGATCAGAATTCCAAGAATATAACTAGCTTCACCCAAGTCATTTATGCTAAACTGATGAGCTAACCACAGTTTAACCGATGACAATTCTCTTACATCATGTCCAATAAGTATAATATCATTAACATACAAAAAGAGGAAGACCACATTTTTGTCTTTTATATGCTTATAAACACAAGGTTCATTAGCGTTTTGCTCAAATCCAAAAGTCTTTGGTTGTTCGATCAAATAATTTATTCTATGAGTGGGACACCTGCTTAAGTCCATAATGAATCTTAATAGTTTGCAAATTTTCTGCTCCTTTCCATTAACAACATAGCTAGTGGGTTGAGCCATGTAAATGGTCTCATCAAGATAGCCATTCGAGAATGCTGTCTTGACATCAATTTTTTAGATCTCGTAATCGAAAGTAGCGACAATGGATAAGAGATGTGGATAGAGTTGAACATGGCTACTAGATAAAAGGTCTCATAGTAATCGATACCTTCTTCATGTGTGTAGCCTTTCCCTACAAGTCTAGCTTTGTGTGTTTCCACTTTCATTTCCACATTTCTCTTCTTCTTTTAGATCAACTTACACCCTATGGTTTTAATCCCAATCGGTAAGTCTACAAGTTCCCACACTGTATTAGATTTCATAGAATCCATAGTGGTATCCATTGCCTGTTTCCAAAGCTTGGAATCAACATCTTGTATAGCCTCCTCATAAGTGAGCTGATCATCATCCTCATGATTGACTTTTGTGTTAGAAATACTACCATCATAGATGTCTGGTTTCTTAGAAACTCTCCCACTACGACGGATTCCCCTATGATGTTGATCATTTGCAGGTCTTTCTACAACTTTCTTGAGATTTGAACTCGGTGATTGATCTACCACTCCCAAAAGTTCCTCAAGTACCACTTTACTTCGAGGCTTAAAGTTATCCATGTAAATTTCCTCAAGGAAAGTAGTATGAGTAGAAACTTTAATCGTATTATCTTTTGGATTGTAGAATAATCCTCCTTTTGTTCCTTTTGGATATCCTACAGACATGCACAATTTTGTTTGTGCATCCAATTTCTTTGCATCCTTATCCAGAATGTATGCTGAACAACACCATATTCTAAAGTGATTTAGAGCAGGTTTCTTTCCATGCTACAGTTCATAAGGTGTCTGACAAGAAGACTTGGTTGACACATCATTCAGAATATAACAAGCCGTTTGTATTGCATATCCGCAAAAGGAAGTAGGAAGTTGTGAATAACTTAACATTGAACGAACCATGTCAACCAAGGTTCTATTCCTTCTCTCAGCTATACCATTCTGTTGTGGAATTCCCAGCGCAGTCAATTAGAAAAAAATCTCATTCTCTATGAGGTATCCTAAGAACTCATTTGAAAAGTATTCCCTACCTTGGTCAGGAATGAAGATTCTTTATGAATAAACCTAATTGCTTTTACACTTTCGCACAAAACTCTCAAAAGTTATCAAAGGTTTCACTTTTGCAGTGCATTAGGTACACATATCCATATCGAGAATAGTCTTTGATAAAAGTCATGTAATAATTATAACTTCCTCGGGCACTGATGCTCATGGGACCACATACATCAGTGTCCACAAGTTCTGAAGGTTAGTTGGCCCTTGTACCTTTCAAATTAAAAGACCTCTTAGTCATTTTACTTTCCAAGCAAGATTCACATTTTGGAAGAGTAACTTCCTTAAGCATACTTATGGGACCATCTATCACAAGTCTAGTGATGCTTTCTTGGTTGATATGACCAAGTCTTAAGTGTCATAGGTACCCCTTATTAGAGTGAAAAGTTGTAAGCTTTTTATTCACTATTTCAATTTGAAGCATCGAGTAGTTATTTGATTTGATAAAGTAGAGTTTTTTTTTTCATCCATCCATTACAGATTAAAAAATGATTTCTATGAATAACAATTCATTTATTGAATGTCACGATATAATTGCCATAAAATAAACATGCTCCAAAAATTAAATACATATTAAAATGAGGTACATAAAACACTTTCTTTAAAACAATCTTCCTAAAATTATCAAAGTGTAAAATAACTTCTCCTACTGCTTCAACTGAAACATAGTCCCATCTCCGGTCCACAACAAGAGGCTCCAATAATGCAGACTTCTTGTTTCGCTAAACCCTTGTAAAGAAACCTTAGTGGCTCTAGAATCAATAACCCAATTTTCAATTGATTCTTCCACTAAGTAAGCTTCAACCACAAAGAGTTCCATACCTTTGCCTTTTTCGGCTAGGTAATCCAAATACTCCTCGCAGTTTGATTTGAAATGTCATTTTTTGTTGCAGAAAAAACATTGGATCTTTTTAGGATCTTTTGACTTCTTAGCCTTCTTCCTCTCCAGACGAGGTAGAACCAAAGACTTAATAAGTTTCTTTTTTCCCTTAGCTTTTTGTTTCCCTTTAGAGGACGAGGGGCCCATAGCTAATTTTGCCTCAGGTTTCTCCTGAACCAGCTTACCACCATTCAGCATCAACTCATAGGATTGTAATTCCTTCATGAGCCGAGTCAAGGTAAGTGTCTTGTTCCCCATGTTGTAAGTGGCCCTAAAACTAGCAAACTCCTTGGTTAAGGATTTTAACACTATTTCAATTTGAGTGTTCATGTCAAGTTTAGCCCCATTGTCCTCTACCTCCGCAAAGAATCCCATAATCTTAAGCATATTTCTTTGACCGGAGAGCATGTTTTCTGTTGATAATTCATCAAATTTGTAATAGCGGATTGTCGAGCCAATGTGACTTGGCCTCTGAGAAAATCCTACAAACTTGTCATGATCTCTTTGGTAGTACAAAAATTCTCATGTTGCTTTTGCGACACACTACTATTGCTCGCTAACATATAACATCAAGCAATCGAGTCAGAATCTCTCTAGCAATTTCTCGCTTTGGGCTGAGCTTCAAGAAGGTATGTTTCGTTAAGAACGAATTTGTGTTTCTCACAGCTGAAAGTGCCAGCAAGTTCTGTTTCCATTCTCGAAAGTTATCCCCATTTAATTTATTCTCCGTAAGAATGCTAATAAGAGGAGTAGGAGATATATTTGAACTGGAAAAATAAAGATTTCACTAATTACTATCTTTGTATTAATCAAATATTTTTCATTTCAGCAACATATCAAGAATGTAGTATGATGCATGTGTCTTATATTAAAACCTTGAATTTTTTTCTCGTTGCTATGATCATTCTCACACCTATCAACCATGTCGCCTTAGGGTCCCATGATTAACTAGCTAGAACATGGATTACACCCAATCAGTTCGAGAATCTTAATTCTCAAGACTCCACACGAACTAATAATTGTTTAACATTTGACCATCATCTCTAACTTAAATATTGTTTCTTGGGAAACTATTTAATAAGAGATGATCTTGAGTGTGTAACCATTGACTCAACACCCATTATGAAAATGCTCTCATTTGTGAGTCATCTTAGGATAATCTCTCTAAAAGTTATGCATGACTAGTTGTCCTTAAAAGGAAATCTCATCTAGTGAACCCAGATGACAAAGTTTACCTTGGGGTGTGGCCAGGGTAGGAATCGACTCAAAACTTTATCATGTTATCACTTAGGGACTATAAATGGAGGCCGTAGGTTTTGTTTAAGGACCTTCTCCCACTCAATATTTTAAAAACATGGAAAGTTTTTATCCTAAATTTCAAGAATGGTCATACAATAGTCCTAGTGGCATTCTTACCTAATCTAAATGACATGATTCCAATATATCCATGGCATGCTATGGCAATTTTATAATATCCATTCACAAGAATCAATCAATCATAAAAACTTCTCTACAATTTTGAATGCAAACCGTGCACTAGGTAGGGCCCCAGGAAAGGGAGGTGAGTCAAATTTTACAGCTTAAAAACCAAGTCTTTCGTAGCCAGAACCAATCCTAGACATACACCTTCTCATTACCACACTTCTTGCAATTATCGAATAACATAAAGAAGTTAATAGAATAGTATGACACATGTATTTTCTCATTACCACACTTCTTATTTTTAATCGATCAGCTGTGGATCATTTCATATATATATCACAATTATAACATTACATAATATTATAAACAATTATAAAACAAATATATAATGAGATAGGTAATTAAAATAAAATTGTCAGCCAAGGTTTCTGTGACAGCCCAAAATTGACCCTAGTCGGGAAGTGGTTTCGGGACCACAAAACCGAGTTACAAGAAAATTTATTTTAATTTTAATTGCATATATTAAATGTGGTAGTGTATGTGTGGAAATAATAAAGGTTTAAAATTAGCCTTAGGAATGTGGATTTTCATGAAAGGACTTAGTTGAGAAATTTAGAAAAGATGATAGATAAATTGAAAGGATTAAATAATAACAAGGTGAGAAAGTATGGATTTGCATGTCAAAATGCCCTTAATTCATGAAGTGGCCGGCCATGTGATGATGGTCCTCCATTAAGTCAAGTTAAATACAATTTTATAATGGTAAATGATAAAATAATCTAAATAGAAACATAAATTAATAAGAAATGGAAGGTGGGAGAGTGTCATCTTCTCTTTGCAAAACCGAACATAAAGGAAGAAGGAAAGAAAAATGGTTAAAAAGCATTCGGTCAACTTAAGGATTAATCAAGGTAAGATTGCATGTTATTTTTCATTAAATTTTGTTAAATTTAGTTAATAGACAAATCCATATTATAACCCATAGGGTGATTTCTTTATTTGGTGAAAAAAAAATGGGCATTCGGATGTGATCGTTAGATGTTAAGAGGATAGTGTTTGATGCTTTGGAATGGAATATTAGAAAGATGAGTAATGAAATAGCTAATAGATATATGAACCTTGGTATGATATTATGGATAGATGTGGAGTTTTTGGTAGTAGAAACATTGGGCCAAATTATTATGTGGAGGAACTATGTGCTCAAATGAAATGAAAAAAAATGATATTGCATCGAAATTGTATATTCGGCATTTAAAATTAAGTACATAGGTGATGTTAGATTGATCTTGCATATTCGGCTATATAGTATGCACATTGGTGAAATTTCTTTGATTCTATACAATCGACCAAATGAGGAGGTTGGTTTACAAAGTTGAGTTTGATTCATAATTATGTATATTTGAATGTAATCATATTTGGCATAATATTATTTTGGAAGGGATAATACATTTGGCTTTGAGATATAATATGAACATTAGTTGAGACTTGGATGTCTTGAACAAGGATGATTGTAAAAAAAAATGGAATTATTAAATTTATATATATAGGTATCTTGCAAGGTAAATTAAATTACTAAACTTATTTATTTAATCAAGCTCAAGAATCCAAAGGAGGGGAATCAAGCAAAGGCAAAGCAAAGAATATTGAGTAGTTGATTGGGAATCACTTCATCCGACCTAAGGTAAGTCATTAAGCATATATTTTGTATCAATTTAAATGGTTATAACGTCTATGTAATGATGCTGAATGGAACGATAAATATATATATTTATACATGTATGCATGGGGTGATGAAAGTATTGAATAAAAAGAAAAGAGGTGAGATGAATTGAGTTGTTGGTTTAGGCACTAAGTGTGCGGGTGTAAACATTTATGATCATGAGATTGGCACTAAGTGTGTGGGTTTAAATTGTACAGCACTAAGTGTGCGAGTTTACAGTACATGGCACTAAGTGTGCGCGGTTGATTATTAAGCACTATGTGTGCGAACCCAATATATATTTTCTATAAATTATTTACATTAAGGGTGCGACTTTACCGAGTCGATTTTGGACAGCGGAAAAAGGTAAGTGTGCGAACTTGAAATGCATGGTACTAAGTGTGTGAGTTTAAAGTGCATGGCACTGAGTGTGCGTGGGTGATTACTAAACATTATGTGTGCAACCCAATATATATTTTCCATAAATTATTTACACGAAGGGTGCGGCTTTACTGAGTCAATTTTGGACAGCGGAAAAGGTAAGTACCTTGAGTTCATGGCTAATAGGCGCTATGTTTATATTTGGAGTTGAGCTTGGTAAGTTTTGAACCTATGTGACGATTATAGTTGAAGTCACGTACATAAGGTTCGTTGTGGAATAGGTGAAAGTTCGTTTAATTGTATGATTATAACGAAAATAAAATGATGTATGAAAGGTCAATGTAGGACTTGGTATGAGATTGAACCATAGGGTTTAAGGAACTATGGTATAGTTTGGTA
Organism: Gossypium hirsutum; assembly: GCF_007990345.1. Taxonomy (NCBI): domain Eukaryota; kingdom Viridiplantae; phylum Streptophyta; class Magnoliopsida; order Malvales; family Malvaceae; genus Gossypium; species Gossypium hirsutum. Next base: position 46,925,914 of record NC_053446.1, on the reverse strand, counting down.
TGGATGGAGTACTTAACCTCATTTCATTGTTTCCTGTTGTGATAATTTTATTAATGGATGGTTGTGGAATGCTTATGGCTTACTGAGTTATATACTCATTCGGTGTTTGCTTGTCACCTATTCTAGGTTTCTTGGACTCGTCTCTTTTTGCGTGATCGTGCCGTCGTCGAAGTCATCACACCGGCTAGCAACCTTTGGTACTTTCTTCTTAGTTGGTCTAGGAGAACATTTCGGCATGTATAGGCTATTATGTTATGTTTGAACTTTGGTATGTAAAGTTTTAGCCATGCGAAAATGGCATAAATGTTCGGGTGGATTTGGTTTTATAACGTTAGGTCGTAAGTCTTGGTAATACGATCTTTATGTCATGGTTGATTATTTTTGGTGTTAAAATTTATGTTATGGCAAAAGTGTAGTAGGGGGGATGTTTGACAATGATTAGCCTTTGGTATGGCTAGTCATGATTATAATTTTGTGATATGTATGATGAATTACTAGTTAGATCAATAAGAAATCACTAAATGGACATAGTTGCTTCAGTAACAGATGCTGGCAGCAGCAGTGACGTGGGATTGAAAAATTACAACAATTAGTAGGAATGGAATTAAATAGTGGATAAATTATGTAATCGAAGCTCGATGAGTCTATTTTCATATAGAAGTAACGAAACAATCATATGGACAGTATGTTAAGAGATATTCAGGTTCTCGCGAGACAGGGCCAGAACGGTTTCTGGGTTCCCTGTTCCGACTTTGTAAATTTATTATGAATTGACCAGAGATAATTAGGAGCCATTCCATATATGTATAGATTCCTCTTTGAGTCTAGTTTCTATAGAAATAAACGGCATCAGTATTGAAGCTCTGTACAGGGAGATATCCAGGTTGTAATGTACAAAGGTCAGTGTAGTCGACCCCAGTAACATGGGAGACTTTGACTAATAAACTGTACTAATTGGCCCGACCAAAAATTCTAGAAAAAATATGTAGATGGGCATATGAGTCTAGTTTCAGGGAAAATTTACAGAACTGGATTTCGAGTCCCAGAGCTCAAGATATGATTTTTAAAGTGACTAGTACGCAGATTGGCAGCTTGTCTGGAAAAATTTTTAATAAGTGGTTTGAAGTCTGTTAACACCTCGTGTTCGACTCCGGCGACGGTCTCGGGTTCGGGATGTCACATTTGATTGGTATCAGAGCTATGGTTTAGTCAGTTCTAGGACTTCCATAGCACGTATGAGTCTAGCTATACATGCCTTAATGTTAATGTTTAAATGTGTGATGACTTCTGACGGTTAAAATTTTTGTTTTGGTTAGTAAATGGATCCCGGTGTAGAGAGAACCTTGGCGGATGACGATGAAAGTGTAGCGGCTGCTCCTGCACAAGGACGCCGCCTGTTGAACCTCAGTCATCTGCGAATAATCAAGGTGAGGGGCTAAACAAGCCTTCTTTACCATGATGAATGAGTGGGTCGCGCAATATGCCCGAACCAATCCGGCTGTCCAACAATTCCCGAATTTGAATAATCCACCCCAAGAGCCCGTAATGCCATCAGTTGCTGATCCTGTGAGGTTGAGTAAACCACCTGTAGACTTGATTAGGAAGCGCGGGGCTGAGGAGTTCAAGGCCATAGTTACTGATGATGCCGAAAGGGCCGAGTTCTGGCTTGATAACACCATTCGGGTGTTCGATGAACTGTCATGCACACTCGATGAATGTCTAAAGTGTGCTATATCTTTGTTGCGAGACTCAGCCTACTACTGGTGGAGGACCTTGATTTCCATAGTCCCAAACGAACGAGTTACTTGGGATTTCTTCCAAGCGGAATTTCGAAAGAAATATATTAGTCAACGGTTCATCGATCAAAAGCGTAAGGAATTCTTGGAACTCAAGCAAGGCCGTATGACAGTATCTGAGTACGAACATGAATTCGTAAGGCTCAGTAGGTATGCCCGGGAGTGTGTAGCTGATGAGGTTGCTATGTGCAAAAGATTTGAAGAAGGATTGAATGAAGATTTAAAGCTACTAGTGGGTATTCTGGAGATAAAAGAATTCGTGACACTAGTCGAACGATCCTGCAAGGCGGAAGAACTTGGAAAGGGGAAGAAGAAGGCTGAATTTGAAGCTAGAGACTATCGTAAAAGATCGACGGGTAAAGCTCCGTTCTCAGCTGTAAAGAAGTTCAGGGAGGACACTAATAAGTCGAGGATGACTGCGGGAATTTCCATCAGAGCACGACCATCGACGGACTCCCGAACTACTTCGGTAGCTAGTGTGGGCAATAATCGTCTAGAGAGACCTGAGTGTCCCCAATGTGGAAGACGACACATAGGTGAATGTTGGGGTAAGTCTATTAACAGGGCCTATTACGGATGCGGTTCGAAGGACCACTTCATTAGAGATTGCACGGAGCTTGATGAGAAGAATAAGGTTCAAGGTGCAAGACCTAGTGGAGTGACAACTAGAGGTAGACCACCGAGAATTTTAGGAGGTAGGGGTGGTAGTCAGAGAGGGGTCTCTGATACGGCTGTTCGAGCCGAGAACCGTACTCCTGCTAGAGCATATGCCATTCGCGCACGAGAGGAGGCATCCTCCCCTGACGTCATCACTGGTACCTTCACTCTCTTTGATACTAATGTGATTGCATTGATTGACCCTGGCTCTACTCATTCATATGTATGTGAAACCTTAGCATCCAGTAAGACTCTACCTGTTGAGTCTACTGAGTTTGTAATTCGGGTGTCAAATCCCTTGGGTCGTTACGTGCTTGTCAACAAAGTGTGTAAGAGATGTCCCTAGTAATTCGAGGTTCTTGTTTTCCGGCGGACTTGATGCTTCTGCCGTTTGATGAATTTGATGTTATTCTTGGTTTGGATTGGCTGACCGCGCATGATGCGGTTGTGAATTGCAAAAGCAAGACTATTGATTTGAGGTGCGCAAATAACGAAGTAATCCGAGTTGAGTCTACGGATTTGGAGGGGTTGCCAGCTGTAATATCAGCAATGTTGGCCCAGAAATATGTAAGAAAAGGATGCGAAGCATACCTTGCGTATGTAATTGATGATAAAGAATTAGAAAAGAAACCCGAAACTGTGCGGGTGGTTTGTGAATACCCGGATGTTTTTCCTGAAGAATTACCGGGTTTACCACCTGTTCGGGAGGTAGAGTTTGGTATTGAGCTTGTACCTGGAACTACGCCAATTTCGATAGCTCCGTATCGTATGGCACCAACCGAGTTAAAGGAATTGAAAGCTCAATTGCAAGAGTTGACGGATAGAGGTTTCGCTCGACCAAGTTTCTCACCTTGGGGTGCACCAGTATTGTTCGTGAAAAAGAAGGACGGAACCATGAGGTTGTGCATTGACTATCGTCAGTTGAATAAAGTGACCATAAAGAATAAATATCCGTTACCGCGTATTGATGATTTGTTTGATCAATTAAAGGGAGCCTCAGTGTTTTCAAAGATAGATTTGAGATCGGGTTATTATCAGTTGCGGATTCGAGATTCGGACATACCCAAAACTGCTTTCAGAACGAGGTACGGTCACTACGAGTTCTTAGTGATGCCATTCGGGCTCACTAATGCCCCTGCGGTATTTATGGATTTGATGAATCGGATCTTCAGACCCTATTTGGATCGGTTCGTAGTTGTGTTCATTGATGACATCTTGGTCTATTCAAGAGATGAGACCGAACATGCTGAACACCTGAGATTAGCGTTGCAAATTTTGCGGGATAAGCAGTTATATGCGAAGTTCAGTAAGTGTGAGTTCTGGTTAAGAGAGGTTAGCTTCTTGGGTCATGTGGTATCCGCATCGGGTATTCGAGTTGACCCGAGCAAAATTTCAGCCATACTTAATTGGAAGCCTCCAAGAAATGTTACTGAAGTTCGGAGCTTCCTGGGGCTCGCCGGTTATTACCGACGATTTGTAAAAGGTTTCTCGATGATAGCCACACCAATGACGAAGCTACTTCAAAAGGATGCTAAGTTCGAATGGACGGAGAAATGTCAGAAAAGCTTCGATCAACTGAAAACTCATTTGACTGAAGCTCCAATTTTAGTGCAACCCGAATCAGGCAAAGAGTTTGTCATTTATAGTGACGCATCCCTACTCGGGTTGGGTTGCGTATTGATGCAAGAAGGTCGAGTTGTGGCCTATGCGTCGAGACAATTGAAGCCACACGAGAGAAATTATCCAACCCATGATCTCGAACTAGCCGCCATCGTATTTGCTTTGAAAATATGGCGACATTATTTGTTTGGCGAAAAGTGCCATGTATTTTCGGATCACAAAAGTCTCAAATATTTGATGACTCAAAGAGACTTAAATCTGCGACAAAGACGTTGGCTTGAGTTGTTGAAAGATTACGAGCTTGTCATTGATTACCACCCGGGAAAGGCTAATGTGGTTGCGGACGCCTTAAGCCGAAAATCGCTGTTTGCTTTACGAGTGATGAATGTGCACTTGTCTATTCTACCCGACAATGTGTTAGTAGCTGAATTAAAAGCCAAACCATTATTGATTCATCAAATTCGTGAAGCCCAGAAAGTTGATGATGAATTGGTTGCAAAACGGGCTGAGTGTGTTCCGAACAAGGAATCGGAGTTTCAAGTGGATGACGATGATTGTTTGAGGTTCAGAAGTCGTTTGTGTGTTCCAAGGAATTCGGAACTTATTTCGATGATTTTGAATGAGGCTCATAGTGGTCGAATGTCTATCCACCCGGGTAGTACTAAAATGTACAACGATCTGAAACGTCAATTTTGGTGGCCGGGCATGAAACGAGACATTTCTGAATTTGTTTCAAGGTGTTTGATATGTCAACAAGTAAAAGCGGAACATCAAGTGCCATCTGGATTACTTCAGCCAATCATGATACCCGAATGGAAATGGGATCGAGTGACAATGGACTTTGTGTCTGGGTTACCTCTGACTCAGAATAAGAAAGACTCGGTCTGGGTTATTGTTGATAGATTGACCAAGTCTGCTCATTTTATCCCTGTCCGTACAGATTTTTCGCTCGATAAATTGGCAGAAATATACATCTCCCAAATTGTTCGATTGCATGGTGTACCTATTTCTATCGTGTCAGATAGAGACCCAAGATTTACATCGCGATTTTGGAAGAAATTGCAAGAAGCTTTGGGTACCAAGCTGCATTTTAGCACTGCTTTTCACCCCCAAACCGATGGTCAATCTGAACGAACAATTCAGATACTCGAGGATATGTTGAGATGTTGCGTCTTAGAGTTCTGTGGTTCATGGGAAAGATATTTGCCTTTGATTGAATTTGCTTATAACAATAGCTTTCAATCAAGCATTAAGATGGCACCTTACGAGGCTTTATACGGTCGCAAGTGCCGTACCCCATTATTTTGGACTGAACTTAGTGAAAGTAAAATTTTTGGGGTTGATTTGATTAAGGATGCCGAGCAGAAAGTCCGAGTAATTCGCGAAAGTTTGAAAGCCTCTTCGGATCGTCAAAAGTCGTATGCGGATTTGAAAAGAAAAGACATTGAATATCAGGTTGGAGATAAAGTATTTCTCAAAGTTTCACCCTGGAAGAAGGTGCTTAGATTTGGTCGTAAGGGCAAATTGAGTCCGAGGTTCATCGGTCCGTACGAAGTGTCCGAACGAGTTGGACCAGTTGTATACGATTAATTTTACCCCCTGAGCTTGAAAAGATTCACAATGTTTTCCATGTCTCGATGCTTCGACGATATAGGTCCGACCCGTCACACGTAATCACTCCATCTGGATCGAGATTCAGCCTAACTTGAGTTATGAAGAAGAACCGGTTCGCATTTTGATGCGTGAAGTAAAAGAGTTGCGAAATAAGAAAATCCCATTAGTGAAGCTGTTGTGGCATAAACACGGAATTGAAGAAGCCACTTGGGAACTTGAGGACTCTATGAAGGATCGATATCCAAAATTATTCACCGGTAAGATTTTCGGGGACGAAAATTTCTTGAGTGGGGGAGAGTTGTGACAGCCCAAAATTGACCCTAGTCGGGAAGTGGTTTCGGGACCACAAAACCGAGTTACAAGAAAATTTATTTTAATTTTAATTGCATATATTAAATGTGGTAGTGTATGTGTGGAAATAATAAAGGTTTAAAATTAGCCTTAGGAATGTGGATTTTCATGAAAGGACTTAGTTGAGAAATTTAGAAAAGATGATAGATAAATTGAAAGGATTAAATAATAACAAGGTGAGAAAGTATGGATTTGCATGTCAAAATGCCCTTAATTCATGAAGTGGCCGGCCATGTGATGATGGTCCTCCATTAAGTCAAGTTAAATACAATTTTATAATGGTAAATGATAAAATAATCTAAATAGAAACATAAATTAATAAGAAATGGAAGGTGGGAGAGTGTCATCTTCTCCTTGCAAAACCGAACATAAAGGAAGAAGGAAAGAAAATGGTTAAAAAGCATTCGGTCAACTTAAGGGATTAATCAAGGTAAGATTGCATGTTATTTTTCATTAAATTTTGTTAAATTTAGTTAATAGACAAATCCATATTATAACCCATAGGGTGATTTCTCTATTTGGTGAAAAAAAAATGGGCATTCGGATGTGATCGTTAGATGTTAAGAGGATAGTGTTTGATGCTTTGGAATGGAATATTAGAAAGATGAGTAATGAAATAGCTAATAGATATATGAACCTTGGTATGATATTATGGATAGATGTGGAGTTTTTGGTAGTAGAAACATTCGGCCAAATTATTATGTGGAGGAACTATGTGCTCAAATGAAAGAAAAAAAATGATATTGCATCGAATTGTATATTCGGCATTTAAAATTAAGTACATAGGTGATGTTAGATTGATCTTGCATATTCGGCTATATAGTATGCACATTGGTGAAATTTCTTTGATTCTATACAATCGACCAAATGAGGAGGTTGGTTTACAAAGTTGAGTTTGATTCATAATTATGTATATTTGAATGTAATCATATTTGGCATAATATTATTTTGGAAGGGATAATACATTTGGCTTTGAGATATAATATGAACATTAGTTGAGACTTGGATGTCTTGAACAAGGATGATTGTAAAAAAAAAATGGAATTATTAAATTTATATATATATAGGTATCTTGCAAGGTAAATTAAATTACTAAACTTATTTATTTAATCAAGCTCAAGAATCCAAAGGAGGGGAATCAAGCAAAGGCAAAGCAAAGAATATTGAGTAGTTGATTGGGAATCACTTCATCCGACCTAAGGTAAGTCATTAAGCATATATTTTGTATCAATTTAAATGGTTATAACGTCTATGTAATGATGCTGAATGGAACGATAAATATATATATTTATACATGTATGCATGGGGTGATGAAAGTATTGAATAAAAAGAAAAGAGGTGAGATGAATTGAGTTGTTGGTTTAGGCACTAAGTGTGCGGGTGTAAACATTTATGATCATGAGATTGGCACTAAGTGTGCGGGTTTAAATTGTACAGCACTAAGTGTGCGAGTTTACAGTACATGGCACTAAGTGTGCGCGGTTGATTATTAAGCACTATGTGTGCGAACCCAATATATATTTTCTATAAATTATTTACATTAAGGGTGCGACTTTACGAGTCGATTTTGGACAGCGGAAAAAGGTAAGTGTGCGAACTTGAAATGCATGGTACTAAGTGTGTGAGTTTAAAGTGCATGGCACTGAGTGTGCGTGGGTGATTACTAAACATTATGTGTGCAACCCAATATATATTTTCCATAAATTATTTACACGAAGGGTGCGGCTTTACCGAGTCAATTTTGGACAGCGGAAAAGGTAAGTACCTTGAGTTCATGGCTAATAGGCGCTATGTTTATATTTGGAGTTGAGCTTGGTAAGTTTTGAACCTATGTGACGATTATAGTTGAAGTCACGTACATAAGGTTCATTGTGGAATAGGTGAAAGTTCGTTTAATTGTATGATTTAACGAAAATAAAATGATGTATGAAAGGTCAATGTAGGACTTGGTATGAGATTGAACCATAGGGTTTAAGGAACTATGGTATAGTTTGGTATGGATGGAGTACTTAACCTCATTTCATTGTTTCCTGTTGTGATAATTTTATTAATGGATGGTTGTGGAATGCTTATGGCTTACTGAGTTATATACTCATTCGGTGTTTGCTTGTCACCTATTCTAGGTTTCTTGGACTCGTCTCTTTTTGCGTGATCGTGCCGTCGTCGAAGTCATCACACCGGCTAGCAACCTTTGGTACTTTCTTCTTAGTTGGTCTAGGAGAACATTTCGGCATGTATAGGCTATTATGTTATGTTTGAACTTTGGTATGTAAACTTTTAGCCATGCGAAAATGGCATAAATGTTCGGTTGGATTTGGTTTTATAACGTTAGGTTGTAAGTCTTGGTAATACGATCTTTATGTCATGGTTGATTATTTTGGTGTTAAAATTTATGTTATGGCAAAAGTGTAGTAGGGGGGATGTTTGACAATGATTAGCCTTTGGTATGGCTAGTCATGATTATAATTTTGTGATATGTATGATGAATTACTAGTTAGATCAATAAGAAATCACTAAATGGACATAGTTGCTTCAGTAACAGATGCTGGCAGCAGCAGTGACGTGGGATTGAAAAATTACAACAATTAGTAGGAATGGAATTAAATAGTGGATAAATTATGTAATCGAAGCTCGATGAGTCTATTTTCATATAGAAGTAACGAAACAATCATATGGATAGTATGTTAAGAGATATTCAGGTTCTCGCGAGACAGGGCCAGAACGGTTTCTGGGTTCCCTGTTCCGACTTTGTAAATTTATTATGAATTAACCAGAGATAATTAGGAGCCATGCCATATATTTATAGATTCCTATTTGAGTCTAGTTTCTATAGAAATAAACGGCATCAGTATTGAAGCTCTGTACAGGGAGATATCCAGGTCGTAATACACAAAGGTCAGTGTAGTCGACCCCAGTAACATGGGAGACTTTGACTAATAAACTGTACTAATTGGCCAGACCAAAAATTCTAGAAAAAAATATGTAGATGGGCATATGAGTCTAGTTTCAGGGAAATTCACAGAACTGGATTTCGAGTCCCAGAGCTCAAGATATGATTTTTAAAGTGACTAGTACGCAGATTGGCAGCTTGTCTGGAAAATTTTTAATAAGTGGTTTGAAGTCTGTTAACACCTCGTGTTCGACTCCGGCGACGGTCTCGGGTTCGGGGTGTCACAACTATATCCAATGGATCCACCATGCATGTTGCCAATATATTTAGTCAAACATAACATATAAATCAGTCGTTATTGTGCTCAATCTAATGTGACAAATGATTATGTATAACTTGTAACATAGCCATTTATCACCCAATTAAATCAAACAATTCATTCATCAATTTCTCATATTCAATTACCAATTGTAACACCAACATATCATGATAAAAAAATTAGTACACATGCTTAAATCATCCTTAAATTAATCTAATTAAATAGCACAACACCACCTAAAATTTACTTACCATTATTTTTCAATATAAATTCAATTTTTTCACATTTAATACCAATCTTGCAAAATCAATCATTCATCCATAATTAATTAATTTTAATCATTAATTAAGGTACTAATTAAACATAATTGATTGTCAATTTACCAAATCGCCATTAGAAACACTCACCACACAATTTTATTCTATCATAACAAGTGATTAACTAGGCAATTTTGAGCTTCAATTCCAGTTATCTCGATCCTCTTCAAGATTCAGAGCTTCAACAGAGATAAAGTAGTCATTACCACCTTTCCAAAGCTATATTAAACACGAATTTCAATTAACTATGCTGATCGAAATAATTTCACAAAGATACCTTATCGAATTTGTAACATCAAGTCAAAAACTCGACTCCTCACAAAATCGATATCTCCAACCCTCCTAATCACTTCCAGCCATCAATACTAAACCAAATAACATAAACTAAGCATCAATTTCACATTTAAATAAATTTCACAAAAATCCAAAAAATTAATTCAAGAAGATGATAAAATTTAGATTTCTTCAAATTGCCTTACAAATCATATTCAATCTTTACAAATAAAACCAAAAACCTTTTAATAAATAAATTTTGAGTTGGAACATCCATTGATTTTTGGATTTCCTCTCAAATTCAAGATTCACCCTTAAAGCACCATAAGTTTTTGAAGAAGATGACATTGATAAAAAATCGTTCAATTGACTCTCAAATCGTATAAAAATATTTCTAATCTTCATAAAAATAAGTTTAGGATTGAAGATTACCTTTGATTCGCTCTAAATTCATTGATTGAAAATCTTGATTTAAGAAGTTTGAGAAATTTTAAAATATTTTTGACTACTTTTGAGAATAATTTCAAGTGAATTGAGAGAGTATTTTGAGAAGAAAAATGGTTGGATTTATTCTCTGATGATAGATCTTTAAAACCATGCGAAGAAAACAAAATTTGTAGCTCTTTAATCTGATGTAAATGGTGTGAAACGTAGGTTAGATGCATTGTTTTTAAAACTGAAACAAGCCACCAAAATTTAAAAATTGGGGAATTTGCCTATGGCCACTCCCACATTTCCCTTGTTTTACCATTTAATCCTTTCCCTCCAAAATTCTGAATTTTAAGGTTTATTTTCCAAATAAATACTCTAAATTTTCCCTTGATTTACAATTAAACCCAATTCAATTAATATTTAAATTTAACTCATATTAACTCCCAATAAAAATTATTTTAAAATTGTTTTTCGACCAAAATTAATTATTTTCACTTATAATTATTTAAAATATTTAAACTTAATTTTCCAAAAATATTTTTAGTTTTCCAGATTATTGTTTAATCAATTTTAGATGAAATTAACCACCTAAATTAAATTAAAAATTACTAAAACCTAATAAATTCCTAGTTTCACACTCGGAACTACTAGACCCGATTTATGGATATTACAAAATACCTACCATGCAACCTTAAATATGCTTGGCCAAAAGTTCTTTAGGTTTTCATGGAGATTTGCGGCAATGAGAAGATGAATGATAAAAAAAGGTAAAGTGCTTTATTTTATTTTCTTTTTACTTTAACTTTCTTATTTTGTTAATAATAATATAATTATAACATATATAATACCCAATATTAACCATTTAACCGATCACTATAACCATTTAAGGTTTATTTACGTTTTTAAGCCCTCAAATCATGGTTTTATAACCATTTAACCCATATAAGCTAATAATGATTAACTTTTTTAGTTTTTACGATTTAATCCTTTTTACTAAATTAACTAAATGTTAAAATTTTATAACAAAATTTTAATACAATCCAATGACCCCGTAAATATTAAATAATACTTACGGACCGTTACACCAGAGTTGTCCCGAAACCACTATTTTTGACACCACTAAAAACTGGGCTGTTACACATTGATTACATTAATATACTTTGTATGATTTTCATCATATGACTTTTTGCACACTAAGAAAAATGGAAGAAAATGTTGCCCATTGGCTGTCTAATTTTTGTACTAATACTAAGCGATATTGTGTAGTTGGATTGTAATACGGAAAGATAGCTTATATTAGTAGATGAAAGTAAAAATGTCCTTAGTCTAATAAAAAATGAGCAAATTATCACACCCCAAATTTTTGGATATGTATGTTGGAATGTTGACCAAGTAAGAATAGTAAGAACTTGTGTGAGCTCATCTAATCCACGAGAACTAGATTGGTTTTTTATCTTTGAGCATCCCTTCGTGAGTTTTTTCGATGTTGTCTTGACTTCTCGCGAGCCTCCACCTCATATAGGGCGAGCTATCTCTGCTACCTTACAAGCTCGCCAGTTTGTAAGCTTGTCACTTAGAGAGTTTGCTGCTTCACAAGCTCTTTAGTGAATGAGCTCGTTAGTTTTCAACCTCGTTAGTTACCTTGACACCCGCGGTGTGTATGACACGTATTAGGGAACATGTTAAAGCTTGGGGATGGGAAACGTGTCATCGTGTATCGCACCTATTGGCCTCGGGGACAGTTTATCAATAGGGAACTTATATGTGCATGTGTTGTTATTAGTGTCTGGCCAAGGGCATTGGCTGGTTAAATTATTCTAATTTTAAATTATTTTAAAAATAGTGTAAGAGGGCGGGGGAGAGGAAACAAAGGGGGAAGACTTCAATTTCATTTTCCTTTCATGTTTCTTTTCTTTGTACCTTCGTTGGGAAATTAGAGATTATAACTCTAACTATTTGTGAGAGAAAATCATGATTTTAGCTTGCTTAGAAGTTGTTGTTTTTCAAACAGTTGGTGGTAACTTTCTTAAGTCTTTCTTTATCCATAATTTCATAACATTTTATGAATTGTTTAAATAGAACTTAACTGAAAGCATGGGTGAGGGGAGGAATCTCTTTTTCAATCGTTGCATGTTGCTATAGTTGTTAGATTTCTCAATTTTCGTTAAGGACTTGATTGTTGTTGTGGTTAATTTTTTTGGTAACTATAATATTGAATGTGTTTGCCTAAGGAAGTGGGAGAAAGCCCTAGTAGAAAAGGGAAGGAACTCATAGAGTAGAGAGAAGCATTTCTGGAAACTTTTTTGAGTTCCTTTAAATCTTGTACTTTTCAATTAATTAATTGTTTAAATTTGTTGTCTGGCCAACTATAGTTTGGCTACGTCTTTTAGTTTACTGATTTGGTGCTGCTTAAATCTATGTAAAGCATATTTCCATAAACTAGTTCAATATCCATAATGGAGGAAATGAGGGAAATAGAGGTGACTGTGGAAGTGTGTTTTTGATAGTAGAATCGAATGTAGAATAATTATATGTGTTTTGCCTCTAGTAAGGCATATAAATAAAAATCGAGATTGGCGAAAGACCTTGGCCTTGCGAGATGGGGGACACGGATTTTTTCAAATTAACATTGAAGATTTGTGGATGTAGGTTGGTATAAATGATATATGGACTTTTCAGAGCGATGAAAGGATCAAAAGCTATCACAAAGAAAGGTCCATGAACTATGAATGCAAAGTATGTGCATACTAATTATGTAAAGTTCTATGTGTGAACCGTGAATGCAAAGTATGTGTGTACTAATTATGTAAAGTTTTATGTTCTAGCTAGCATTGTAGCATATGTGCTGACATTTATTGTGAAACATTTGAACGTGTTGATGTTACAATATAGTTGTATGGAAACTGTATTCGTATAGTAAAACATGTGCGAGCTATATTGAATGTGTAACACCCTATACATAGTTTGATGTTGAACCAGAGCTATAGGATGCTACAGAAGATAATGAAACAAATACATGTAAATCTGACATTTAGCAATCAAAACTGTCACACCCTAAAAAATAACAGATCTAAAAGGCGAGTGAGGTATGCATGTTAACTATTTTGGTGCAATATGGTAGTATAATTAGCCACCTTGCTGGCTTGCTGGTGAGTTAGAGTATTGGCGCATACTAGCGTTAAAGTATCCAACTGTTGGTAGTATCTAACGATTTAGTTTCAAGGTATCTTCAAGTGAAGAAAAGAATACACTCAAGGAAGAGTATGCCCCAGAGTTCTGGCTAAGCGTGAAGAGCCTACCAAGTGTATGATAAAGTTGTAGGAGACTTAATTATATTTAAGACCAAGCCATATGCGAGTCACTGCCAAGGTATAGTACTCTCAATTTGCTTGAGTACTGTTCAAGTGGGTTCTTGTAACTGGATTGGTTGGGAGTCAACTGAATTGATTTGACCTTCCCCATGACTGGTCAAACATTAACGTCGATCTTCATCGAATTTGTTTATCTTTCCCCTGGGTTTTGTAGTGAAATCATGGGATAATTTCATTAAGCATTGTCACTTTTCAAAATCCACAAAAGAGGGACTCCAGGTTGTCTTTCTTTCTGCTATATGTCCTAGTCCTTCTTTCTAACCTACATGTTCTCTTATTCTTTGTTAAGCTAGAGCTAAGATTTTGTTTAATCAATGGATGGTTCAACCTTTTAGTAAGTCTTATAGCTCTGTATGTTACGATTATTGAAGCATAAGAATGTTAAAAGATGTAAGAATAGTAAGGTACGAGTGGAAGACCCTACATAGGGGTCACATGTAGTTGAAGCGTTAGGAAACTATTTGTAAATAGGGATTTTAATGGAAATTTCATGATCTTTTAAGTAGTTGTTGCTACTGGATTGGGAAGGAAAATCGAAACACAAGCTCTAGGTTGAGGTAAAGGTAGGTCTCTGGTGAGTCTCTAGACTTGACTCCTGCATATTAATTTATGATGATTCTTTTTATGGTTGATGTCCCTGTAGTTGTGCATGTCTTATTGAGGAGTTGTTGTATGTATGTAGGTCTGTGTGTGTTTTCTATGAAGCATCTACATGTATGTAAATGAAGTGTACGATGTGCTACTTGAATATGATGATGTGTGGTAAGCATGCATGGGAAATTATGTGTTGGGAAGTATGTTTCTGTTATGGGTATGAGTGAAATCTATGTAAATGTGTTCATTATGTTAAATGAATGATGCATGACCAAATATGGTTGGTGATAAGGGGGTTCAAGTGGAGTGTCGAGAAAATATGTGATGTGATAATGGACCCCGTGGTGGTGTTTAGATGACGTTTGCAAATAGTAATCACAAAAAAATATAGTCGGATGGGACCGTAAACATATGGTTCACCGAGACAGTGGAGACAAGAAAAGGCCAGTGTGGGAAATAAATGGCAAAACCATGGCCATGCCACATTCTGGAAATGGTAGAAGAGTCACATTTGCCTACTTGGGTTTCTATATGCCTCAGGGGCGACGATGGGCAAACCTCAGATGATGCTGAGTTTAGACAAATCCATGGTGCCTTTATGGTAAACTAAAATTGCCTTTGTGGTAAGTTATCTATAAATCCATTGTGGAAAATTATCTAAAAGCCTATACGGCGTAGTATTTGGGAAGCCTTAGTGGAAAAGTTATATGGAAAGCCTGTACGGTGAATTCTGTAACACATAAGTGGCAAGTTAGTCTGCATTCGTGGCAAAATCTTAGTATTCCTTTGAGGCATTTTTTGAAAGAATTCTTGGTAGTGTACTTGACTGATGAATCCACCATAGTAATCCTCTAGGACAGAAAGCTTGTGTGAGACCCTTAACCTGACCCAATTCACCGATTTCGGATATCGGATGTTGCCACATACAAACACTTAGAATAATTTTAACAATTGGCGTACAAAAGTTTTAACATATTTAATTTCATTTAAATAAAGGTTGTTTTGAACAAAGAAGTAAAGAGAACACTCAATGAATACAAAGACTCTTAGAATCATATTTAACATTACAACCCAAAGATTTGTTAAAAACGGTCTGTCTTTAAGTGTGGTTTACTATACGCCCTACTCCTATGACGTTCTATGTATGCATCATATCTCAACTTGCTATTTCTTTGGCTTGTTCCTGGCTTGTCCCTCTTGGCGCACTAATTCATACTTTAGCACCTGAAATAAGAATGAACACTTGTAAGTTCAAGAGAAATTAGTGAGCTTTAATACATAATACCTTGGCCGGTAATTTTGTAATATTGCATATATGCCTATATGCCAATTTCCATACTAAACATATCATTTCTGATTTGGGCAGACACTTTCATAATATTGGACATGCACTTATACGCCAACTACCATGCTTAACGTAACAACTTTCACTTTACTACTTGGTTGACTTCAAATCTTACCAGCCAATATCCTATTATATTTTTTCTTGAGAAAATGAAGGTACTTCTCTAAGGAATATCACTACAGAGTCCACTTTCTACGATATTTCTTTCAAACCAACACTTACTATTTTTCCTAGAATAGTTGTTTACAAGTACTATCTCATAACTCTTGAAAGAGTTATATTTATGCCTTTGGACCTAGTTATTGTCTGTATTAAGTACATCTAGTTGCATTTTAGGACATTTCATTAGTATATTTAGCATTGCATTAGAATTGGGTTGCGTTTAAATATTAAGTACTTTTAATTGCGTTGAAAGAGTTATATTTCATGCCTTTGAACCTAGTTAATTGTCTGTACTTAACTACAACAAGAAATAAAGGAGTGAAGTTTTGTTGGGGCAAAAGGGTGGTTGGATTGCCAACTTGTATGCCGTCGCAATGCCGGGAAGGTGTCAATCAGCATTCAGCACATATCAATTTCAGCCAAACTCTACTTGTACCAGATAAATATGCCTAGAAAAGAGGAGAAGATAAATCTTGGGCTATTGAAATTATCCTAAAAAAGAAAAAGAACAATGTAAAAAGAAGAAAATGAGGAAACTTTAGAGAGTGAACAAGGGTGAAGATCCTTAGGCAAAATAAGATGGTAGTGGCTGAATAGAGAGAGGAAGGGGGAAAACAAAGGCAGTCCTCTCAACCACCTTAGGACACTACACAGCTGGAGTGTGGATTGGGCAAGCGAGCATTATTTTCTCGAAGTTTTTCCATTATTTTGAATATGTTCCTTCATGAATTATAATGATGAAAATGATGTTTGAGTTGAATTTTATGTGCCAACCTATGAGCTAAATCTCATAGAGTTGGGATTAATTTGATGAAACTTTGACTATCTGTAATGGCTGCAGTATAAATCTGAACTATTTTACTATTTCATTTAATTGTTTTATTCTTTAAAATGTATGTGAGCAATCCCTAGACATAGTTAACTGTGTAACATACCCTTAAATTTATCTAAATTATGAAAAAGGCTAGATTAGTTAAACTGTGGTTGAATGATATGAGCAAGTATTTTATAAATACTTGTAGTAGACTCGAGACATAGAGCATCATTCATACAAAAGGAAATAGTGCAAGGTACCATATTAAAGGCCTATATACACAGGCAAGGTAACTTGAGGGTTTTGCTCTCAAAAGAAGCAGGCCACTTTAGAACTCTTCTGAGCAATAGGATACGTATGATTTGCTGAGGCAT